>NC_057801.1:489157535-489457535 GCF_018294505.1 Triticum aestivum | reverse complement strand
AAACCAGTAGCTGTTAATCATATTCTATTAAGTGAGAGAAACAAAGAATTGTGATATCTACATAGTAACATGTATTGTGGTAAGATCAGATTTCATAAATCACGACCTACTTTTGGGCCTCAACAATAGGGACTCGTGCCAGAACAAATTCACAGAAAAGCTCGACAATCTCATAGGCAGCCAATATATTTTGCTCCCGAATAATATGCTCCACCTATTATTAATAATGGCATGTTAAAAGAACTGCATGAAGGAGAAGATCGGCACCTTGGGAAACAAGTATAGCTGTAAATCTAATTTACCCGAATCCTCGCAATAGACTCTTGGCCTGTCTGAAGATACTGAACCATCTCTTTGCGCATATTTATCAGTTGCATTTCCCTCCTATTGCGCAGCAGCTTGATCCTCGAAATGATCAAATTCAAGCATGTTTTGCTACACAAAGTTGGGAACTTCTGTTAATTATGGGCATAAATAAAGCAAGACTGCCTCTCCGCCCTCCAGTAACAATGTAAGAGCGGTATGAAACATGAAATGGTTATGGTAAGAATTGACTAGTACTCCCTCCGTTCACAAATATAAGATGTTTTGGATATTTCAATATGGACTACATACGGACTGAAATGAGTGCCACACTAAAATGCATCTACATCCTAATCAGAAAAAAGTTAGAACATCTTATAATAGTGAATGGGGGAGTAGGTGATAGTCGATGGATTCTTTCATTACTCCTATAGTAACTGTAAACTGTTATGCAAACCCACCATCGGACCCAGTGGGGATAACATGCCGATACTTGTATTTGTTCAGTTTTGTTAGCTCAATCCAGTTCTGGTGACTCTTATACTCATATATGACATATATAAAACGAATCTGTGATAAGATTTTTGCAATATTGAGCCTGATATGGATCATGTTACCACTTCAAAAATTTCACGAAGCTGTAATATACCCCATCCAGCAACAGTAATTCACCACCCAAAGGATCCAGATGCCCTAGTGCTACTTTTTTCCCATCGCCACACAGGCCATCCGCCGAACATCTTCCTGAGCGGAATTCTAAATCTAGAACTCCTAATAATCACAGCGAAACCGGCCGATCCTTAGGATCGCTGATGAAAATCGAGAAGAGAAACTGTAGTAGAAGCGGGGCAGTGATGGGATCTGAGAGGGAAGCGAACCATTTGGTGCCGAAGGGGGAGGAGCGGTTGAAGAGCGAGTTGAGGGACGACATCGTCAGTGCCGGCCGCTGATCCACCTGACCCGGCGAAGACGAAGACGAAGACGAAGGGGAAAGAAAGCTGTTCCGTGTATATTTCCAGGTGTGCCCCTTTACTTAATTATTTTATAGTTTACACCATACGCCAGATCCTTTTTTGCCCCGTCTCTAGCTCTACTATTAAAGCCGAGTTGTTAGAGCATCTCCAATAAATATAGATGCAAAAATAATTAACTTATACATCTATGAGGCCCCAAAACACTACTCCTTCTGTTCGGAATTACTTGTCGTAGAAATGGATGTATCTAGACGTTCTAGATACATCCATTTCCGAGACAAGTAATTCCGAACGGAGGGAGTACTTCAATAGATGATGTAGATATAAAAAAGTACTTCACCTTCTTCGAGCATCTCCAACGGCCGCTCTATATAAGCACCGCGCTGGATATTTTCGTTTTTTAACGCGCGCGCAACCGCTCAGCGGAGGCGCAATAACCGCGCGCGCGGTTCGAAACGTCATCGTGCGCCATTTATTTGTTGTGCCCGCTTCCACGCGCCGAACACTCGAGCGCTCGCGCCGCACCCTTTCTGCCCCGCCGCTTTCGCCCTGCCCGCGCCGTCGCCGGCGAATTGGCCCAATGGACGGACGCGTCGGCACCCCCCTCACCCCTTCCTACAGTCATGACCCCTCCGCCGCTGCCGCAAACCCTAGCGCGGGGAGCTTTGGCTTCGCCATCGCTGGTGCTCCTCCAAGCACCGGCATCGCGCGCGGGCTTTTCATGCCGCCACGGATGACCTCGGCGGCGGGTGGCATCGCGCCGAAGCCGGCGCCCGCCGTGAAGCCACATGTCCCCGTCTCGAAGCTCCCAAATGATGTGCGGGCGAAGAAGGGCAAGGTGTCCGCGGAGAAGAACAAGGCTGCAGACGGCTCCTCTAGGCCGTCGAGGAAGAAGCTTGCAGGGCGTGCGACGGACGACGCGGCGACCGAAGCGCTGGCAAGCTCACTTGTTGAGCCGGCGGCCGACGCGCACAAGGTGTTCGATGACATGCCCACAAGGTAAAATTTCGCCAACTTTTTTTGTTTTTGTTTTTTGAATGCATACATATGGATAGCTTATTTGCTTCCTTGTATATACTTTGTAGTTTCAATGATGAGGCACATATGTCAACTATGGGTGTTGGCTCCAACAATTCTCATTGGTCTCAAACTAATGAGATGCATTTCGATGATCATGAGTTTGATGTGGACAAGGATGGTGAGGGCATCGTCGATGCACCGAAAGGAATAGGGGGAACCTACACCATGGATGAAGACATCTTGCTATGCAATACTTGGTTGCAAGTGTCGAGGGATCCCTCCATTGGAGGGGATCAAAGTAGAGATGCATATTGGCTTCGGATGAAGGAACACTTTGATGTACACAACAGAAGTGGAATTAACCGCTCTGGAAGATCTCTTCGCTCCTGGTGGTCGACAACCAACCGAGATTGTCAAAGGTGGGCGGCCGCACTTAAGACGGTTGACAAGTTGAACCCAAGTGGCACTAATGATAGAGATAGGGTAAGTGCCATTTCTTTCATGATTCTTCCATGTTCATCATGCTTCTTCTTGTTGTTCCTAGTGCTAACTTGGGTTTTTTTTTGTAGCTCACTATTGCACAAAACTTGTTCCAAGGAGAGGAGAAGAAGACCAAGAAAGGGAAGATCAAGAAAGAGAGACCATTTACCTTGCCTCATTGCTATTAAGAATTGAAGGATGATGAGAAATGGAAGCCCTCTGATGCCATCGATGATGATGAGGAGAGCAACAAACGCAAGCGAACTATTGAGTTGGATGATGACGAGGAGGAGGCATCAAGTGATGACGGGCAAGAGAAGCCCTACACCAAACTCGGTTTCGTACTCCAAGCCAAAAAGACCGGATGGATGCAAGAAAGACGGGGAAAAAGAAGAGGAAAGGAGATGACGAGCTAAAAATGCTATGGAAGTTATTGTGAAGGCAAGAAAGGAAGCGAACGAGGTGAGGAAGATGGCAAGGAACCAAGATGCCGCGGCCGAGGAGAGGAGGTTGGCGACCGAGGAGACGAGGGTGGGGGCCGAGGAAAGGAAGGTGGCATTGGAGGAGAAGAAATTGGCCATGGAGGAGCAAACTAGATTGTTGGAATGGGAGAAACACTTGTTCTTCATGGACACATCTACCCTTAATGAGAAGCAAATGGAGTACGTCAATCTTGCCCGTGAAGAAGTCTTGGTCCAAAAAAGAGCCATGGTTGGCATGGGTGGCTTCGGAGCTACCACGGGCGGCATGGGAGGAATGGGAAGAGTGATTGTTGAGATGTGCCATTTGTTGGTGTGAACTTTTATGTCATGAACTTGGTTCGCAGTTTGAACTTGGTTGGATGATCATGTGAGCATGATTTTGAACTTCTATTCATCATGAACTTGTTTGGTGATTTTAAAACTATGCTATGTCTTGTTTTAATGTTTGAAATATCACCATATTGTCTCCAAAATGCAACATATGGCAAGCGCCGGCTGCTCGCGCGTGCTGGAGTGGCTCTCGCACGCTATATTTTGCAGCGGCCGCTGGAGCCAGCACTCCGCGATGCGCAAAAAGTCGTGATCAGCGCGCTGCAAACCCTTTTTTAGCGTGCGGCACGTTGCGCGGCTGTTGGAGATGCTCTTAGAGGCACCCAAAAATTGCTCCTCGCGCTAAAATTCAGTTTTTTTAGGCACCAAACAGCTCCAACAGAAGCTGTAAGGCAGTGCGCACGCAAAAAAGGGTTGGGCGCGCGCTAAAAAACGCTGTCGCAAGCTGTAAATTTGAGGCGCCGGATTGTGCACGCTTCACAGTTTGCACTGCGTGTTTTTTAGGCGCACGTTTTTTGGCATCTCCTAAAGCAAAGTTGGGTCCAGTGCACTAAAATTGCTACAGTGGTGCACTAAAACTATTTTAGGGCGCGAAACTTTTGTGCACCTGTTGAAGATGCTCTTAGGTGATGTAAAATACAACACTGGCAGATGCGCATCTCCACATTCCAGGTGATGTGGAAGTCTAGTTGTGCGCCAACCGCCAAACCGACGTTCATTTCGATTCTGCCCGCCCGCCGCCCGCCGGCGGCGATTTCTGCAAGAAAACGCTGCCTCCGCCACCCGTCCGTCCATCCCCGACCCCGACGCAACTCCGTCGCCTATCCCCGCCGCCAGCTGCGTCGCCCTAGCCGCCGTCGACTGACGGTGATACATACCTAAGGTAGGGTTCTAGGCCTGGCCTATATGCCCTTCCTAGTGATACTGTCGTGATAACATCCAGCGTACCAAAGAAAACATGCATCCACGACATTGTTGACGAGAAAGCTAGAAGAGTTCATCAGCTGAAACTACGGCGAGGCAGAGATGGAAAGATGCAGATGGTATGCGGACCTGAGTTTGTGGCCGTGGCTGATCGAGCATGTAATTTGGAACCTAATCAGATGCACCTGAGTGCAATACGTGAACATAAATCGTGTGACCATATAGTTATACGGGAATCAGAGGAGGTAGAACCAACGTTCCGTACACCTCCTAATTGGATACGAATCGGCTCCATCGATATTTGTTTGCATGGTAGAATGCTGGATGCAATTTAATTAGGCATCTCTTGTAGTCCACATACAAAAATAAGATACATTATCTTTTGGAGTTGTTTCGTCCACTAGTTGGTACGTACGTGAGGTGGTCTTCGATTAGGATTTAGTTGTTAATTAGATTATTCTGTTTAGAGTCCAGATCTTCTTACCTTCAAGTGTACGAGAGTCAAGCCATATAAAAGGCTGGCTTCGGCCAATGTAAAGGGGGCAGTTTGAGTTTTATTCGTGAGTTATGAACAAGGTTCAGAAAACGTCCAGTTTTGGGCGATCCAATCTTGAGTATATTTTGTGATTTTCCTTTGAGGGAATCTATTAGCGATGAAAGGTTGATCATCACATCGACGCCTACGTGCTGATCCGAGGGGGTTATTATCTTTGTTCGCGTACTGTTCGTGCACGGGTAGAGATTGCTATTGGAGGTTGGGAGGAGGAACACGGGAAAAGAATTGCTGATCTTGCATCGTCGTGAAAGGTCGGGCTGTCTACACACACGAATTAGCGTCTCGCTAGTCCGTGCTCCATCAAGTGGTATTCAGAGCAAAGGTTAGTCACGGCGACACAATTTGCAATATCGTCTATGGAGTCGAGCATCAACATGTTGAGCAGGAACATATTGATGGAGGAGGAAGGCATTGGCGAAGTCACTCTTTTTCACACGCGTTGTGTCGTGAACGAACGACGTGTCGATCTGACGATTGATCAGAGTACTGCGATCAACATGGTGAGCATCGAGGTGGTGGAAAAATTGGGGCTGAAGATGGCACCTCTTGAAAGACCGTACACGTTGAAGTGGTTCAAAGGTGACATGAAAATTACTCATCGGATTTTGCTAACTTTTGATCTAGGAAAATATTGTTGTGCAGAATTTTTTTCATGTTTGTCCCGTGTCCATGGTGTCGTGCCATCTTCTACTTGGGGGCCCATGGTGCAAGCGTGTTGGGGCTGTTCGGGATGTCAGGAAAAATAGTTATTCTTTATCATGGAAGGGCAAACAAATTTGTTTTATTCCCATGCCAACGGATGTGTTCACTGCTGATTGGGAAGATCGCTTGCGAAAAAGAAGGGAAGACTTAGAAGAAGTTGATGCACCGATGAAGGGTCTAAATCTCTTAGTGAAGAAGGTGCAAGAGGATATGATGATCCTAAGGGGCAGCGGTGGAGTGTTTTTAAAACACAGTGTGGGATCAAGAATCGTGCTTGCAAGATGATAATTGATGGTGGTAGCTTTACCAATGTCATTAGCAAGGATCTAGTGCAAGCTTTGGGTTTGTCCATGTGGCGGCATCCATGGCCGCACCACGTGGAGTGGCTACATGACTCCGAAAAATTAAAGATTACGCATAAAGCATGTGTGACATTTGCTGTTTGTGACTATATTGACAAGGTTGACTGTGATGTCATGCCAATGGACGTGTGTGAGTTGCTAGTGGGAAGGCCGTGGCAATTCGATCATGATGTTGTGCATGCCGGAAGATCCAACACATACACATTCATGCATGATGGAAAGAAACGTGTGCTGAAACCGATGATAGATGGCGCAATCACCATAGAGATGCCAGTTCCGGCGAAGAAGGTTGTACACAAATTACACCCGAAACCGAGGGCGGTTTCGCTTCAGGGGAGAGAGGATGATACGGTCATGGTAACATCCAACGTACCAAAGAAAACATGCATCCATGACATTGTTGATGAGAAAGCTAGAGGAGTTCATCAGCTGAAACTACGGCGAGGCAGAGATGGAAAGATGCGGATGGTATGCGGACCTGAGTTTGTGGCCGTGGCTAATCGAGCATGTAATTTGGAACCTAATCAGATGCACCTGAGTACAATATGTGAATATAAATTGTGTGACCGTTGAGTTATATGGGAACCAGAAGAGGTAAAACCAATGTTCCGTACGCCACCTGATTGTATACGAATCGGCTTGATCGATATTTGTTTGCATGGTAGAATGCTGGATGCAATTTAATTAGGTATCTCTTGTAGTCCACGTACAAAAAGAAGATATATTATCTTTTGGAGTTGTTTCGTCCACTAGTTGGTACGTGCGTGAGGTGGTCTTCGATTAGGATTTAGTTGTTAATTATATTATTCTGTTTAGAGTCCAGATCTTCTTACTTTCAAGTGTACGAGAGTCAAGCCATATAAAAGGCTGGCTTCGGCCAATGTAAAGGGGGCAGTTTGAGTTTTATTCGTGAGTTATGAAAAGGTTCGGAAAATGTCCAGTTTTTGGGCGATCCAATCTTGAGTATTTCTTGTGATTTTCTTTTGAGCGAATCTATTAGCGACGAAGGGTTGATCATCGCATCGATGCCTACGTGCTAATCCAGGGGGGTCGTTATTTTTTTTCGCGTACTGTTCGTGCATGGTTAGAGATTGTTATTGGAGGTTGGGAGGAGGAACACGGGAACAGAATTGCTGATCTTGCATCACCGTGAAAGGTCGGGCCGTCTACACATACGAATTAGCGTCTCGCTAGTCAGTGCTCCATCAACAGGACACAAGAAGCCAAGACCTATAAAGTTAAAAGGAAGATACCGGCTGGAATCCTCAAGAAGTGCAATCCACTCGACAGGCGATTCTACTCGGATACCCCAATTCCACTCAACCGGTGTTATTTCACTCGGAAGACAAGAATCCACTCGGAAGATAGAAGACCTAGAGTTACCCCTGAATGGCAACGGTCGGCCATTCACTCCGTAGCCATTAAGATCATTAATTACGGGCATTACTAGTAATGTGCGTGACTTAACACACATTGAACCCTCGCGTAACTGAGGAGGGCAAGGGGCTGGTGCACTCTATATAAGCCACCCCTCCCCTTAGGCACAAGGGTTCGCACCCGCTGTAACTTTTCCACACTTCAATCAATAAAGCCTCCCGAGGCACCAAGACATAGGGCTATTACCTTCTCCGTGAGGGGCCTGAACTCGTAAACTCGTGTGTGTACAACTTCGCCATAACTAGGGTCTGACCCTTCTCCTACGTACCCCCTACTTCTACTGTCAGACTCATTCTCACGATAGTTGGCGCCCACCGTGGGGCAGGCTTCTTAGCGATTTCCGGTGAGGTTACAGTTTTTGATCTTCATCAACATGGTTTTCGGCGGTGGTTTGCCTTTGGACCGCGAGTTCCGTCTCGGCACGCTCGCCTTCATCGCCGATGACTCGGCCTGGCTCGAGGAGGCCCACCTCGACGTCGAGGCGCTCCCCGTCCGCGGGGCGGCACACTTCCGCGCAAGTGCCTGCAGCGTCCTTCTGCGGCAGCCGTCGACCCAGTATCGGTCGGCTCCCGTGGCGTCTTCGCTTCCCGCTGCCCGTCACCGCAAGCGATCTGATCGCTCGCAGGTCTAGCGGTGGGTGAAGCACACGATGGCCCGTCAGTCGGCCACTCCTTAGATCGCAACAATCGAGCCCGACGACTCCCTTTATGGCTTGTTCGACCTGTCGACTGGGCATTCGGACACTCTCTCCGAGTGTGAAAGCAACGACCCCGCGGCAGAAGTTCTGATGGTCGACTCCCATCGCAGCCCGCCAAGATTTCCCCGTGTCGCAAGCGGCGGTGGTGGTCATGCGCGCGACAACGACGAGTATTATCATGAAGCTCTCACAGTGGAGCAGAGGGAAGAGTTGCAGTGTAGGCAAGATCAATCCTTTGAAGCTCTCTAGATCCCCATCGTCAGGGAGACCTTTGAGGCTCGGGCTATGGAGGTTGCACGCGTTCCCACTCTGGCTGAGCGCACGCATCTGGAGAATCTTCAACGAGCACTCGACGATCGCGCCCATAGCTAGATTCCATGTTCCAGTCGACGACATCGTCAACTGTTTCCGTCTGGGCCTAAGGATGATTGTCAGGTATTCTGTACTCTGATCCAGAATGTTGCAGCAGCTGCACGTATAGAAGAATCGATCTAGCCGTCCCTTTTTGAGGCTGGTAGAGGCTTACAACAGATTCAGGCACTGCTCAGAGCGGCTGGAGAACAGAACTCAGCTGTTTCTCAGTCGCGCAACAGGATTCACAATAGGTCAGTTGTAGCAGATCACTCACCACAAAGCCCAAGGTCACCCCTATGGTGTGAAGACCGTGGTTATCACCAGAACCAACACCTGGACAGAGGCCATGGGTAGTTTGAGCCTCGATATAACCGTGATGACCATTGTCGAGTGCTTACACCCCCCTCCGAGGGGTGGATTGTATGCGCCCCAGCGGTACGATGACAGGCGCTTGCATGGTGATGAGCGGAGGGTTCCAGTCGACCCCCGGGAGCATGGGTTTGTTGCAAAATCATTACTTGTGCATGGCCTAGTTGACAGAGGCAGAGCCACTAGAGAAGGTTCGGACAGAGGTTATCTGAGTGGGAACAGAGTGTTCGTCTCTGGACCAGAGTGTTTTAGCAGGGCCATCCGAGCCGCTGAGATTCCTCCCAACTTCAGATTGGCAGCAGGAGTAAGCAAGTTCACTGGCGAGTCAAAGCCAGACACTTGGTTGGAAGATTACCGAGTTGCAATGCAGATCGGTGGGGATAACGATGAGGTAGCCATGAAGCACCTACCCCTAATGCTTGAGGGCTCGGCCAGGGCTTGGTTGAATCAGTTGGCCCCCGGTAGTATTTTCTGTTGGGAAGATTTGGCCCGAGTGTTCATCAAGACATTCAAAGGCACTTGCAAACATCCCGCTGGGCTGCCTGAGTTGCAGCATTGTGTGCAAAAACCGAATGAAACTTTGAGGGATTACATCCAGCGGTGGACTACTCTTCACTATATAGTGGAGAATGTTTCTGAGCATCAAGCCGTCTGTGCCTTCAAGGAAGCCGTTTGGTACAGACAAACTCACGTTGAAATTTGGTTGCTCCAGACCATTGACTTTGAATTGGATGATAGAAATCGCCACTCAGTATGCGAATGGCAAAGAAGAGGACAGACTCAGAAATGGTAAGGGGAAAGCAGTCGACCCAGAGGCTGGGGGCGAAAATCCTAGTCGGAAACAGAAGCATAAAGTCGAAGCCTCAGGTCAGGCAGAGGCCGCAGTAGTGAATACCCAAGGAAAGTTCAAGGGAAAGCCCAAGGGGCAATGGATGGCCAAGAAGGTCAAGGATCGGTCGGGACAGGATGTCCTAGATTTGCCATGTAACATTCACACGAAGAAGGATGAAGAGGGTAATTTGATTCTGCCCAAACATACCACTCGACAGTGCAGACTCCCGATTCAGCAGTTCCGGGAGGGTCAGCCCAGTGAGAAGGACTCTGATAAGGAAGGAGATGAAGAGAAAGATGATGGTTATCTGAAGGTCAATGCTACCTTGGTGATTTTTGCTGATGTTGAAAGCAAGAGTCGACTGAAAGTCATAAACAGAGAGGTGAACATGGTTGCTCCGGCAACTACGATGTACCTCAAGTGGTCAAAGACTCCTATCACCTTTGATCAGTCGGATTACCCAGCTCACGTTGCTACCCCCGGGCGACAAGCTTTGGTGGTCGACCCAGTCATTGCGGGCACCCGACTGACTAATGTCCTCATGAATGGTGGCAGTGGTTTGAACATTTTGTATGCTGAGACCCTCCAGGGAATGGACATTCCGATGTCGCAACTCAGTGAAAGCACCATGCAATTCCACGGAGTCATCCCATGTAAGAAGGCAAAGTCACTCGGTCAGATTGCTCTACATGTAGTTTTTGGTGATTCCAAAAATTTCCGCAAACAAAAGTTGACGTTCGAGGTGGTAGATTTCCACAGTGCCTATCATGCCATTCTGTGCAGGCCAGCGTATGCTCGTTTCATGGCCCGACCATGTTAACTGTGTTGGGTAACATAGTAATTTCAAAAAAATCCTACGCACACGCAAGATCATGGTGATGCATAGCAACGAGAGGGGAGAGTGTAGTCCACGTACCCTCGTAGACCGTAAGAGGACGCGCTTATCAACGCGGTTGATGTAGTCGAACACCTTCACGATCCGTCCTGATCAAGTACCGAAACTACGGCACCTCCGTGTTCAGCACACGTTCATTCAACTCGATGACATCCTCGCCTTCTTGATCTAGCAAGAGGGGCGAAGTAGTAGATGAGTTCCGGCAGCACGACGGCATGGTGACGGTGTTGGTGAAGAACAATCTCCGCAGGGCTTCACCTAAGCACTACGAAAACTATGACAGAGGATAAACTAGAGGGGACGGGGTTGCCGACACACGGCTTGCTGTTTCTTGATGTGTCTTGGGTGCTAGCCCTACCCCTCTATTTATATGTTGAGCCTTGGGGTCGAAACTTGGAGTAAAAGCCTCCACAAAGTCCGTTTCACCTGAAAGGCAAGAGTCCTTCTCGGACTCCAGGGCCATACGCCAGGGTTCCCGGCGTCTGGACCCAGACGCCAGGGACCCTGGGGTCTGGCCCCTGGACTCCGCAAAACTTCCTTTTGCACTTTCCAAAAACATTATGGGCTTTCCCCTTTGGCCCAAATAACGTGTTCTCGTACCCAAACATTTCGGGAAACATCCGAAACCCCTTCCGGAGACCAAACTGTTGGAAATATGCCCTAGAGGCAATAGTAAAAGGATTATTATTATATTTCCTTGTTCATGATAATTGTCTTTTATTCATGCTATAATTGTATTATCCGGAAATTGTAATACACGTTTGAATACATAGACCACAATACGTCCCTAGTAAGCCTCTAGTTGACTAGCTCGTTGGTCAACAAATAGTCATGGTTTCCTGACTATGGACATTGGATGTCGTTGATAACGTGATCACATCATTGGGAGAATGATGTGATGGACAAGACCTAATCCTAAGCATAGCACAAGATCGTGTAGTTCGTTTTGTTAGAGCTTTTCCAATGTCAAGTATCTCTTCCTTAGACCATGAGATCGTGTAACTCCCGGATACCGTAGGAGTGCTTTGGGTGTACCAAACGTTACAACGTAACTGGGTGACTATAAAGGTGCACTACAGGTATATCCAAAAGTGTCTGTTGGGTTGACACTGATCGAGACTGGGATTTGTCACTCCGTATGACGGAGAGGTATCTCTGAGCCCAGTCGGTAATGCATCATCATAATGAGCTCAAAGTGACTAAGTGTTTGGTCACGGGATCATGCATTACGGTATGAGTAAAGTGACTTGCCGGTAACGAGAATGAACGAGGTATTGGGATACCGACGATCGAGTCTCGGGCAAGTAATGTACCGTTTGACAAAGGGAATAGTATACGGGGTTGCTTGAATCCTCGACATCGTGGTTCATCTGATGAGATCATCGAGGAGTATGTGGGAGCCAACATGGGTATCCAGATCCCGCTGTTGGTTATTGACCGGAGAGTCGTCTCGGTCATGTCTGCATGTCTCTCGAACCCGTAGGGTCTACACACTTAAGGTTCGGTGACGCTAGGGTTGTATGAATATGAGTATGCAGCAAACCGAATGTTGTTCGGAGTCCCGGATGATATCCCGGACGTCACGAGGAGTTCCGGAATGGTCCGGAGGTAAAGAATTATATATAGGAAGTGCTGTTTCGGCCATCGGGAAAGTTTCGGGGTCACCCGGTATTGTACCGGGACCACCGGAAGGGTCCCGGGGGTCCACCGGGTGGGGTCACCTATCCCGGAGGGCCCCGTGGGCTGAAGTGGGAGGGGAACCAGCCCCTAGTGGGCTGGTGCGCCCCCCTACGCCCCCTGCACCTAGGGTTGGAAACCCTAGGTGGGGGGCGCGCCCCACATGCCTTGGGGGGCACTCCACCCCCCTGGCCACCGCCCCCCTAGGAGATTGGATCTCCCAGGGCCGGCGCCCCCCTGGGGGCCTATATAAAGGAGGGGGGAGGGAGGGCAGACGCACCCTGTGTCTTGGCGCCTTCCTCCCCCTGCTACACCTCTTCCTCCTCCCGCAATAGCTTGGCGAAGCCTTGCCGGAGTTCTGCTGCATCCACCACCACGTCGTCGTGCTGCTGGATCTTCATCAACCTCTCCTCCCCCCTTGCTGGATCAAGAAGGAGGAGACGTCATCCGCTCCGTACGTGTGTTGAACGCGGAGGTGCTGTCTGTTCGGCACTTGGTCATCGGTGATTTGGATCACGACAAGTACGACTCCATCATCCCCGTTCCCTTGAACGCTTCCGCACGCGATCTACAAGTGGTATGTAGATGCAATCTCTCTCCTATCACTCTTTTCTTAGATGAACTCATAGATGGATCTTGGTGAAACCGTAGGAAATTTTTTATTTTCTGCAACTTTCCCCAACAGTGGCATCATGAGCTAGGTCTATGCGTAGTTCTCTATAGCACGAGGAGAACACAATTTTGTTGTGGGCGTAGATCTTGTCAACTTGCTTGCCGCTACTAGTCTTATTTTTCTTCAGCGGTATTGTGGGATGAAGCGGCACGGACCGACCTTACACGTACGCTTACGTGAGACAGGTTCCACCGACTGACATGCACTAGTTGCATAAGGTGGCTAGCGGGTGTCTGTCTCTCCCACTTTAGTTGGAGCGGATTCGACGAAAAGGGTCCTTATGAAGGGTAAATAGAAATTGACAATATCACGTTGTGGTTATTCGTAGGTAAGAAAACGTTCTTGCTAGAACCCAATTGCAGCCACGTAAAAGACGCAACAACAATTAGAGGACGTCTAACTTGTTTTTGCAGCAATTGTCATGTGATGTGATATGGCCAGAAGTTGTGATGAATGATGAATGATATATTGTGATGTATGAGATCATGTTCCTGTAATAGGAATCACGACTTGCATGTCGATGAGTATGACAACCGGCAGGAGCCATAGGAGTTGTCTTTATTTTTTGTATGACCCGCGTTCATTGAAGAACGCCATGTAAATTACTTTACTTTATTGCTAAACGCGTTAGCCATAGAAGTAGAAGTAGTCGTTGGCGTGACAACTTCATGAAGAAACGATGATGGAGATCATGATGATGGAGATCATGGTGTCATGCCGGTGACGAAGATGATCATGGAGCCCCGAAGATGGAGATCAAAGGAGCTATATGATATTGTCCATATCATGTCACTATTATATAATTGCATGTGATGTTTATTATGTTTATGCATCTTGTTTACTTAGAACGATGGTAGTAAATAAGATGATCCCTTATAATAATTTCAAGAAAGTGTTTCCCCTAACTGTGCACCGTTGCTAAAGTTTGTCGTTTCGAAGCACCACGTGATGATCGGGTGTGATAGATCCTTACGTTCACATACAGGGTGTAAGACAGTTTTACACATGCAAAACACTTAGGGTTAACTTGATGAGCCTAGCATGTACAGACATGGCCTCGGAACACAGAGACCGAAAGGTCGAACATGAGTCGTATGGAAGATACGATCAACATGGAGATGTTCACCGATGATGACTAGTCCGTCTCACGTGATGATCGGACACGGCCTAGTCGACTCGGATCGTGTAACACTTAGATGACTAGAGGGATGTCATTCTGAGTGGGAGTTCATTAAATAATTTGATTAGATGAAATTAATTACCATGAACTTAGTTTAAAGTCTTTGCAAAAAATATGTCTTGTAGATCAAATGGCCAACGCTCATGTCAACATGAACTTCAACGCGTTCCTAGAGAAAACCAAGCTGAAAGATGATGGTAGCAACTATTCGGACTGGGTCCGGAACCTGAGGATCATCCTCATAGCAGCCAAGAAAGATTATGTCCTAGAAGCACCACTAGGTGAAGCACCAATCCCAGAGAACCAAGACGTTATGAACACTTGGCAGTCACGTGCTGATGATTACTCCCTCGTTCAGTGCGGCATGCTTTACAGCTTAGAACCGGGGCTCCAAAAGCATTTTGAGCGACACGGAGCATATGAGATGTTCGAGGAGCTGAAAATGGTTTTTCAAGCTCATGCCCGGGTTGAGAGATATGAAGTCTCCGACAAGTTCTATAGTTATAAGATGGAGGAAAATAGTTCTGTCAGTGAGCACATACTCAAAATGTCTCGGTTGCACAACCGCCTGTCCCAGCTGGAGATCAACCTCCCGGACGAGGTGGTCATTGACAGAATCCTTCAGTTGCTCCCACCGAGCTACAAGAGCTTTGGGTTGAACTACAATATGCAGGGGATGGTGAAGACCATTCCTGAAGTATTTTCAATGCTGAAGTCAACAGAGGTTGAAATCAAGAATGAACATCAAGTGTTGATGGTCAATAAGACCACTAAGTTCAAGAAGGGCAAGGGTAAGAAGAACTTCAAGAAGGACGGCAAAGATGTTGCTGCGCCCGGTAAGCCAGTTGCCGGGAAGAAGTCAAAGAATGGACCCAAGCCTGAGACTGAGTGCTTTTATTGCAAAGGGAAGGGTCACTGGAAGCGGAACTGCCCCAAATACTTAGCGGACAAGAAGGCTGGCAACACTAAAGGTATATTTGATATACATGTAATTGATGTGTACCTTACCAGTACTCGTAGTAACTCCTGGGTATTTGATACCGGTGCCGTTGCTCATATTTGTAACTCACAGCAGGAGCTGCGGAATAAGCGGAGACTGGCGAAGGACGAGGTGACGATGCGCGTCGGGAATGGTTCCAAGGTCTATGTGATCGCCGTCGGCACGCTACCTCTACATTTACCTACAGGATTAGTTTTAAACCTCAATAATTGTTATTTAGTGCCAAGTTTGAGCATGGACATTGTATCTGGATCTCGTTTGATGCGAGATGGCTACTCATTTAAATCCGAGTTCTATTTATATGAGAGATATGTTTTATGGTCATGCCCCGATGGTCAATGGTTTATTCTTAATGAATCTCGAACGTAATGTTACACATATTCATAGTGTGAATACCAAAAGATGTAAAGTTGATAACGATAGTCCCACATACTTGTGGCACTGCCGCCTTGGTCACATTGGTGTCAAGCGCATGAAGAAGCTCCATGCTGATGGACTTTTAGAGTCTCTCGATTATGAATCATTTGACACATGCGAACCATGCCTCATGGGCAAAATGACCAAGACTCCGTTCTCCGGAACAATGGAGCGAGCAACCAACTTGTTGGAAATCATACATACTGATGTGTGTGGTCCAATGAGCGTTGAGGCTCGCGAAGGATATCGTTATGTTCTCACTCTCACTGATGACTTAAGTAGATATGGGTATGTCTACTTAATGAAACACAAGTCTGAGACCTTTGAAAAGTTCAAGGAATTTCAGAATGAAGTAGAGAATCAACATGACCGAAAGATAAAATTCTTACGATCAGATCGTGGAGGAGAATATTTAAGTCACGAATTTGGTACACACTTAAGAAAATGTGGAATCGTTTCACAACTCACGCCACCTGGAACACCTCAGCGTAACGGTGTGTCAGAACATCGTAATCGCACCCTATTGGATATGGTGCGATCTATGATGTCTCTTACCGATTTACCGCTATCATTTTGGGGATACGCTCTAGAGACAGCTACATTCACTTTAAATAGGGCACCGTCTAAATCCGTTGAGACGACACTGTATGAATTATGGTTTGGGAAGAAACCTAAGCTGTCGTTTCTAAAAGTTTGGGGATGCGATGCTTATGTCAAGAAACTTCAACCTGAAAAGCTCGAACCCAAGTCGGAAAAATGCGTCTTCATAGGATACCCTAAGGAAACCATTGGGTATACCTTCTACCTTAGATCCGAAGGCAAGATCTTTGTTGCCAAGAACGGATCCTTTCTGGAAAAGGAGTTTCTCTTGAAAGGAGTAAGTGGGAGGAAAGTAGAACTCGATGAAGTACTACCTCTTGAACCGGAAAGTAGTGCAGCTCAGGAAAATGTTCCTGTGGTGCCTACACCGACTGGAGAGGAAATTAATGATGATGATCAAGGTACTTCAGATCAAGTTGCTACTGAACTTCGTAGGTCCACAAGGACACGTTCCACACCAGAGTGGTATGGCAACCCTATCCTGGAAATCATGTTGTTAGACAACGGTGAACCTTCAAACTATGAAGAAGCGATGGCGGGCCCAGATTCCAACAAATGGCTAGAAGCCATGCAATCCGAGATAGAATCCATGTATGAAAACAAAGTATGG
Organism: Triticum aestivum; assembly: GCF_018294505.1. Taxonomy (NCBI): domain Eukaryota; kingdom Viridiplantae; phylum Streptophyta; class Magnoliopsida; order Poales; family Poaceae; genus Triticum; species Triticum aestivum. Next base: position 489,440,661 of record NC_057801.1, on the reverse strand, counting down.
ACTTTGACTGACTTGCCCGATGAACGGCGAGCATAGAAAACAAATGGATCTTTAAGAAGAAGACGGACGCGGATGGTAATGTCACCATCTATAAAGCTCGACTTGTCGCTAAGGGTTATCGGCAAGTTCAAGGGATTGACTACGATGAGACTTTCTCTCCCGTAGCGAAGCTTAAGTCCGTCCGAATCATGTTAGCAATTGCCGCATACTATGATTATGAGATATGGCAGATGGACGTAAAAACGACATTCCTTAACGGTTATCTTAAGGAAGAGCTGTATATGATGCAGCCGGAAGGTTTTGTCGATCCTAAGAATGCTAACAAAGTATGCAAGCTCCAGTGATCCATTTATGGGATGGTGCAAGCATCTCAGAGTTGGAACATTCGCTTTGATGAGATGATCAAAGCGTTTGGGTTTATGTAGACTTATGGAGAAGCCTGCGTTTACAAGAAAGTGAGTGGGAGCTCTGTAGCATTTCTCATATTATATGTAGATGACATACTTTTGATGGGAAATGATATAGAATTCTTGGACAACATTAAGGCCTACTTGAATAAGTGTTTTTCAATGAAGGACCTTGGAGAAGCTGCTTACATATTAGGCATCAAAATCTATAGGGATAGATCATGACGCCTCATAGGTCTTTCACAAAGCACATACCTTGATAAGATTTTGAAGAAGTTCAAAATGGATCAGTCCAAGAAAGGGTTCTTGCCTGTATTGCAAGGTGTGTGATTGAGCTCGGCTCAATGCCCGACCACGGCAAAAGATAAAGAAGAGATGAGCGTCATCCCCTATGCCTCAGCCATAGGATCTATTATGTATGCCATGTTGTGTACCAGACCTGATGTAAACCTTGCCGTAAGTTTGGTAGGAAGGTACCAAAGTAATCCCGGCAAGGAACACTGGACAGCGGTCAAGAATATCCTGAAGTACCTGAAAAGGACCAAGGACATGTTTCTCGTTTATGGAGGTGACGAAGAGCTCGTCGTAAAGGGTTACGTCAACGCTAGCTTCGACATAGATCTGGATGACTCTAAGTCACAAACCGGATACGTGTATATGTTGAATGGTGGGGCAGTAAGCTGGTGCAGCTGCAAGCAAAGCGTCGTGGCGGGATCTACATGTGAAGCGGAGTACATGGCAGCCTCGGAGATAGTGCATGAAGCAATTTGGGTGAAGGAGTTCATCACCGACCTAGGAGTCATACCCAATGCGTCGAGGCCGATCAAACTCTTCTGTGACAACACTGGAGCTATTACCCTTGCCAAGGAGCCCAGGTTTCACAAGAAGACCAGGCACATCAAGCGTCGTTTCAACTCCATCCGTGAAAATGTTCAAGATGGAGACATAGATATTTGCAAAGTACATACGGATCCGAATGTCGCAGATCCGTTGACTAAACCTCTTTCGCGAGCAAAACATGATCAACACCAGAACTCTATGGGTGTTCGATTCATCACAATGTAACTAGATTATTGACTCTAGTGCAAGTGGGAGACTGTTGGAAATATGCCCTAGAGGCAATAATAAAAGGATTATTATTATATTCCTTGTTCATGATAATTGTCTTTTATTCATGCTATAATTGTATTATCCGGAAATCGTAATACACGTGTGAATACATAGACCACAATACGTCCCTAGTAAGCCTCTAGATAGTCATGGTTTCCTGACTATGGACATTGGATGTCGTTGATAACGTGATCACATCATTGGGAGAATGATGTGATGGACAAGACCTAATCCTAAGCATAGCACAAGATCATGTAGTTCATTTTGCTAGAGCTTTTCCAATGTCAAGTATCTCTTCCTTAGACCATGAGATCATGTAACTCCCAGATACCATAGGAGTGCTTTGGGTGTACGAAACTTCACAACGTAACTGGGTGACTATAAAGGTGCACTACAGGTATCTCCGAAAGTGTCTGTTGGGTTGACACGGATCGAGACTGGGATTTGTCACTCCGTATGACGGAGAGGTATCTCTGGGCCCACTCGGTAATGCATCATCATAATGAGCTCAAAGTGACCAAGTGTTTGGTCATGGGATCATGCATTACGGTACGAGTAAAGTGACTTGCCGGTAATGAGACTGAACGAGGTATTGGGATACCGACGATCGAGTCTCGGGCAAGTAACGTACCGTTTGACAAAGGGAATAGTATACGGGGTTGCTTGAATCCTCGACATCGTGGTTCATCCAATGAGATCATCGAGGAGTATGTGGGAGCCAACATGGGTATCCAGATCCCGCTGTTAGTTATTGACCGGAGAGCCGTCTCGGTCATGTCTGCATGTCTCCCGAACCCGTAGGGTCTACACACTTAAGGTTCGGTGACGCTAGGGTTGTATGAATATGAGTATGCAGCAAACCAAATGTTGTTCGGAGTCCCGGATGAGATCCCAGACATCACGAGGAGTTCCAGAATGGTCCGGAGGTAAAGAATTATATATAGGAAGTGCTGTTTCGGCCATCGGGAAAGTTTCGGGGTCACCCGGTATTGTACCGGGACCACCGAAAGGGTCCCGGGGGTCCACCGGGTGGGGCCACCTATCCCGGAGGGCCCCGTGGGCTGAAGTGGGAGGGGAACCAGCCCCTAGTGAGCTGGTGCGCCCCCCCTGGGCCCCCCTGTGCCTAGGGTTGGAAACCCTAGGTGGGGGGCGCGCCCCACATGCCTTGGGGGGCACTCCACCCCCCTGGCCGCCGCCCCCCCTAGGAGATTGGATCTCCCAGGGCCGCCCCCCTCCTGGGGGCCTATATAAAGGAGGGGGGAGGGAGGGCAGCCGCACCCTGTGTCTTGGTGCCTCCCTCCCCCTGCTACACCTCTTCCTCCTCCCGCAATAGCTTGGCGAAGCCCTGCCGGTGTTCTGCTACATCCACCACCACGCCGTCGTGTTGCTGGATCTTCATCAACCTCTCCTTCCCCCTTGCTGGATCAAGAAGGAGGAGACGTCATCCGCTCCGTACGTGTGTTGAACGCGGAGGTGCTGTCCGTTCGGCACTTGGTCATCGGTGATTTGGATCACGGCGAGTACGACTCCATCATCCCCGTTCCCTTGAACGCTTCCGCACGCGATCTACAGGTGGTATGTAGATGCAATCTCTCTCCTATCACTCGTTGCTTAGATGAACTCATAGATGGATCTTGGTGAAACCGTAGGAAATTTTTTATTTTCTGCAACGTTCCCCAACACAAACACTATTATCCCATATATTAAACTTTATCTCCAAACCATTCCAGAGTTCCTCGTCATGTCCGTGATCTCATCCGGGACTCCGAACAACATTCGGTTACCAACATACATAACTCATATAATACTATATCGTCAATGAACATTAAGCGTGCGGACCCTACGGGTTCGAGAACTATGTAGACATGACCGAGACACCTCTCTGGTCAATAACCAATAGCAGAACCTGGATGCCCATATTGGATCCTACATATTCTACGAAGATCTTTATCGGTCGAACCGCATAACAACATATGTTGGTCCCTTTGTCATCGATATGTTACTTGCCCGAGATTCGATCATTGGTATCTCAATACCTAGTTCAATCTCATTACCGGCAAGTCTCTTTACTCGTTCTGTAATGCATTATCCCGCAACCAAGTGATGTCTCTTTACTCGTTCTGTAATGCATTATCCCGCAAGCATCAAATGATTCATAACCAAGTGATTCCAAAAATCCATCTTTATGGAGTTCCTTCATGCCTTTACACCGATATGACCCAAACGGCAGTGCCACAAATAAGTTGCACTATCATTATCAACTTTGCATCTTTTGGCATCAATATTATGAATATGTGTATCACTACGATTGAGATCCAACAAACTATTTTCATTGGGTGTATGACCATCAAAGGTTTTATTCATGTAAACAGAACAACAATTATTCTCTGACTTTAAATGAATAACCATATTGCAATAAACATGATCAAATCATATTCATGCTCAACGCAAACACCAAATAACATTTATTTAGCTTTAACACTAATCCCGAAAGTATAGGGAGTGTGCGATAATGATCATATCAATCTTGGAACCACTTCCAACACACATCATCACTTCACCCTCAACTAGTCTTTGTTTATTCTGTAACTCCTGTTTCAAGTTACTAATTTTTAGCAACCGAACAAGTATCAAATACCCAGGGGCTACTATAAACACTAGTAAGGTACACATCAATAATCTGTATATAAAATACACCCTTGTTCACTTTGCCATCCTTCTTATCCACCAAATATTCAGGGCATTTCCGCTTGCAGTGACCATTTCCTTTGCAGTAGAAGCACTCAATTTTTCAGGCTTTAGTCTAGCTTTGGGCTTCTTCACGGAAGTGACAACTTGCTTTCCATTCTACATGAAGTTCCCTTTATTTCCCTTTTCCCTTTTCTTGAAACTAGTGGTCTTGTTAATCATCAACACTTGATGCTCTTTCTTGATTTCTACCTTCATCAATTTCATCATGAAGAAAAGCTCGGGAATCGTTTTTGTCATCCCTTGCATACTATAGCTCATCACGAAGTTCTACTAACTTTGTGATGGTGACTAGAGAACTCTATCAATCACTATCTTATCTGGAAGATTAACTCCCACTTGATTCAAGCGATTGTAGTACCTGGACAATCTGAGCACATGCTCACTGCTTGAGCTATTCTCCTCCATCTTTTAGCTATAGAACTTGTTGGAGACTTCATATATCTCAACTCGGGTATTTGCTTGAAATATTAACTTCAACTCCTGGAACATCTCATATGGTCCATGACGTTCAAAACGTCTTTGAAGTCCCGATTCTAAGCCGTTAAGCATGGTGCACTAAACTATCAAGTAGTCATCATATTGAGCTAGCCAAACGTTCATAACGTTTGCATCTGCTCCTGCAATAGGTCTGTCACCTAGCGGTGCATCAAGGACATAATTGTTCTGTGCATCAATGAGGATAAACCTTAGATCACGGACCCAGTCCGCATCATTGCTACTATCATCTTTCAACTTAGTTTACTCTAGGAACACATATAAAACATAGGGAAGCAACAACGCGAGCTATTGATCTACAACATTATTTGCAAAATACTATCACAACTAAGTTCATGATAAATTAAAGTTCAATTTAATCATATTACTTAAGAACTCCCACTTAGATAGACATCCCTCTAATCATCTAAGTGATCATGTGATCCAAATCAACTAAACCATGTCCGATCATCACGTGAAATGGAGTAGTTTTCAATGGTGAACATCACTATGTTGATCATATCTACTATATGATTCACGCTCAACCTTTCGGTCTCAGTGTTCCGAGGCCATATCTGCATATGCTAGGCTCGTCAAGTTTAACCCGAGTATTTCTGCGTGTGCAAAACTGGCTTGCACCTGTTGTATGTGAACGTAGAGCTTATCACACCCGATCATCACGTGGTGTCTAGGCACGACGAACTTTGGCAACGATGCATACTCAGGGAGAACACTTGTACCTTGAAATTTAGTGAGAGATCATCTTATAATGCTACCGTCAATCAAAGAAGAATAAGATGCATAAAGGATAAACATCACATGCAATCAATATAAGTGATATGATATGGCCATCATCATCTTGTGCCTTTGATCTCCATCTTCAAAGCACCATCATGATCACCATTGTCACCCGCGCGACACCTTGATCTCCATCGTAGCATCATTGTCGTCTCGCCAACTATTGCTTCTAGGACTATCGCTACCACTTAGTGATAAAGTAAAAACAATTATAGGGCGATTGCATTGCATACAATAAAGCGACAACCATATGGCTCCTGCCAGTTGCCGATAACTTTGTTTACAAAACATGATCATCTCATACAATAAAATTTAGCATCATGTCTTGACCATATCACATCACAACATGCCCTGCAAAAACAAGTTAGACGTCCTCTACTTTGTTGTTGCAAGTTTTACGTGGCTGCTACGGGCTGAGCAAGAACCGTTCTTACCTACGCATCAAAACCACAACGATACTTCGTCAACTTAGTGCTGTTTTAACCTTCAATAAGGACCGGGCGTAGTCACACTCGGTTCAACTAAAGTTGGAGAAACTGACACCCGCCAGCCACCTGTGTGCAAAGCACGTCGGTAGAACCAGTCTCGCGTAAGTGTACGCGTAATGTCGGTCCGGGCCACTTCATCCAACAATACTGCTGAACCAAAGTATGACATGCTGGTAAGCAGTATGACTTGTATCGCCCACAACTCACTTGTGTTCTACTCGTGCATATAACATCTATGCATAAACCTGGCTCGGATGCTACTGTTGGGTAACGTAGTAATTTCAAAAAAAATCCTACGCACACGCAAGATCATGGTGATGCATAACAACGAGAGGGGAGAGTGTAGTCCATGTACCCTCATAGACCGTAAGCGGAAGCACTTATCAACACGGTTGATGTAGTCGAACACCTTCACGATCCGTCTCGATCAAGTACCGAAACTACGGCACCTCCGCGTTCATCACACGTTCAGCTTGATGACGTCCTCGCCTTCTTGATCCAGCAAGAGGGGCAAAGTAGTAGATGAGTTCCGGTAGCACGATGGCATGGTGACGGTGTTGGTGAAGAACAATCTCCGCAGGGCTTCGCCTAAGCACTACGAAAACTATGATGGAGGATAAACTAGAGGGTACAGGGTTTCCAGCACACGGCTTGGTGTTTCTTGATGTGTCTTGGGTGCTAGCCCAACCCCTCTATTTATATGTTGAGCCTTGGGGTCGAAACTTGGAGTGAAATCCTCCACAAAGTCGGTTTCACCCGAAAGGCAAGAGTCCTTCTCGGACTCCAGGGCCAGACGCCAGGGTTCCCGTCGTCTGGACCCAGATGCCAGGGACCCTAGCATCTGGCCCCTGGACTCTGCAAAACTTCCTTTTGCACTTTCCAAAAACCTTGTGGGCTTTCCCCTTTGGCCCAAATAACGTATTCTCGTACCCAAACATTTCGGGAAACATCCGGAACCCCTTCCGGTGAATTCCGGAACCTTTCCGGAGACCAAACACTATTATCCCATATATTAAACTTTATCTCCAGACCATTCCAGAGTTCCTCGTCATGTCCGTGATCTCATTCGGGACTCCGAACAACATTCGCTTACCAACATACATAACTCATATAATACTATATCGTCAACGAACGTTAAGTGTGCGGACCCTACGGGTTCGAGCACTATGTAGACATGACCGAGACACCTCTCTGGTCAATAACCAATAGTGGAACCTGGATGCCCATATTGAATCCTACATATTCTACGAAGATCTTTATCGGTCGAACCGCATAACAAACATATGTTGTTCCCTTTGTCATAGGTATGTTACTTGCCCGAGATTCGATCGTCGGTATCTCAATACCTAGTTTAATCTCGTTATCGGCAAGTCTCTTTACTCATTCCATAATGCATTATCCCGCAACTAACTCATTAGTCACATTGCTTGCAAGGCTTATAGTGATGTGCATTACCGAGAGGGCCCAGAGATACCTCTCCAACAATCAGAGTGACAAACCCTAATCTCGATCTATGCCAACCCAACAAACACCATCGGAGACACCTGTAGAGCACCTTTATAATCACCCAATTACGTTGTGACGTTTGGTAGCACACAAAGTGTTCCTTCGGTATTCGGGAGTTGCATAATCTCATAGTCATAGGAATATATATAAGTCATGAAGAAAGCAATAGCAACATACTAAACGATCAAGTGCTAAGCTAATGGAATGGGTCAAGTCAATCACATCATTCTCTAATGATGTGATCCCGTTAATCAAATGACAACTCATGTCTATGGCTAGGAAACTTAACCATCTTTGATTCAACGAGCTAGTCAAGTAGAGGCATACTAGTGACACTCTGTTTGTCTATGTATTCACACATGTATCAAGTTTCTGGTTAATACAATTCTAGCATGAATAATAAACATTTATCATGAAATAAGGAAATAAATAATAACTTTATTATTGCCTCTAGGGCATATTTCCTTCAAACTGTACCTCAAGCTAAAGATGCCAGGACCCAAAGGTGTGATCACGGTGATGCCTGCTTGTACTATGTCGGTGTTTCCCCAAAGAGGAAGGGATGATGCAGCACAACGACGGTAGGTATTTCCCTCAGTGATGAGACCAAGGTTATTGAACCAGTAGGAGATCGAAGCAACACAATGTAAATAGCCCCTGCACACAAATAACAAATACTCGTAACCCGATGTGTTAAAGGGGTTGTCAATCCCTTTCAGGTAACGATGCCTCAAGTTGGCGAGGAGACGTGATAAAGTTGTGATAGATATGATAAATAGATCACAAAAAAAATAAAGTGCAGCAAGGTATTTTTGTATTTTTGGTTTAATATATTTGAAAATAAAAGCAAATAAAAATAGATTGCAAAGGCAAATATGATGAAAAGAGACCCGGGGGCCGTAGGTTTCACTAGTGGCTTCTCTCGAGAAAATAGCAAACGGTGGGAAAACAATTACTGTTGGGCAATTGATAGAACTTCAAATAATCATGACGATATCCAGGCAATGATCACTATATAGGCATCACGTCCAAGATTAGTAGACCGACTCCTGCCTGCATCTACTACTATTACTCCACACATCGCCCGCTATCCAGCATGCATCTAGTGTCTTAAGTTCATGAAAAAACGGAGTAATGCAATAAGAACGATGACATGATGTAGACAAGATCTATTTATGTAGAAATAGACCTCATCTTGTTATCCTTAATAGAAACGATACATACGTGTCGTTTCCCCTTCTGTCACTGGGATCAAGCACCGTAAGATCAAACCCATCACAAAGCACCTCTTCCCATTGAAAGATAAATAGATCAAGTTTGCCAAACAAAACTCAAATATTGGAGAAGAAATATGAGGCTATAATCAATCATGCATATAAGAGATCAAAGAAGGCTAAAATAACTTTCAGGTATAAAAACATAGATCTGATCATAAACTCAAAGTTCATCGGATCCCAACAAACACACTGAAAAAAGACTTACATCATATGGATCTCCAAGAGACAATTGTATTGATAATCAAGAGAGAGAGAGAGAGGAAGCCATCTAGATACTACCTACGGACTCGTAGGTCTACAAAGAACTACTCACACATCATTGGAGAGGCACCAATGGACATGATGAACCCCTCCGAGATGGTGTCTAGATTGGATCTGGTGTTTCTGGAACTTGCGGCGGCTGGAATTGATTTTCGTCGACTCCCTAGGGTTTCTGGAATATTGGGGTATTTATAGAGCAAAGAGGCGGTGCGGGAGGCCAACGAGGAGGGCATAACCCAATGGGGCATGCTTGGGCCCCCAGACGTGCCCTGGTGGGTTGTGCTCCCCTCGGAGCTCCCCTCAGGTGTTTTCTTGGCCCACTGGATGTCTTCTGGTCCAAAAAATCCACAAAAAGTTTCACTGCATTTGGACTCCATTTGGCATTGATTTCCTGCGATGTAAAAAACAAGCAGAAAACAGCAACTGGCACTGGGCACTATGTCAATAGGTTAGTACCAAAAATGATATAAAATGATTGTAAAATGATTGTAAAACATCCAAGAATGATAATATAACAGCATGGAACAATAAAAAATTATAGATACGTTGGAGACGTATCACACGGTCACTAGGAACAGGTAGAGAGCAGAAGAATGTCTCTAGAAGGGGTCCAAGATCGCTGACGAGCAAATGGCAGTGGTTAAAATGGAGGAACATCAGAAGGACGTTGATCTGAGTGATTTGCTCTGCTCCAAGAAGCCCGCTTCTGAGTGAGACAAAACCAGTTCATATTCACCCGGAAGATCCCACAGCTGCTCCGACTCACATTTCAATGACACTCGACAGCAAATAGGAGGCCACACTCATCCAGTTCCTCCGTGAGAACTGGGACATCTTTGCATGGAAACCATCAGACATGCCAGGTGTACCTAGGGGACTAGTTGAGCACTGTTTGCGTGTCGACTCAAAAGTCAAACCTTTCAAAGAACATCTCCATTGGTCCGTCGCGGAGAAAAGGAAGACAATTGGCAAAGAGGTGGCTCGGCTCCTGGTAGCAGAGTTCATCCATGAGATATACCACTCCGAGTGGTTCGCCAATGTCCTCATGGTTCCCAAGAAAGATAAGTCACTCCGCATGTGCATTGACTTCAGGCATATCAATCGGGCCTGCCCGAATGATCATTTTCTGTTCCCCCGCATCGATCAGATAGTCGACTCGACCGCGAGGTGTGAGCGCTTGTCTTTTCTTAATGCATATTCCGGATACCATCAGATCCGTTTGTTTGGTCCAGATGAAATAAAAACAGCTTTCATCACCCCATTCGAGTGTTTTTGCTATGTTACCATGCCTTTCGGTCTCAAGAACACCGGGGCCACATTCATGCGCATGATCCAGAAGTGCCTGCTCACTCAGATCAGTCAGAATGTGGAGGCGTATATGGATGATATTGTAGTGAAGTCATGCAAGAGTTCCGACCCGCTGACCGATCTCACTGAAACTTTCACTAATATGAGAAGATATGATATCAAGTTGAATCCGTCCAAGTGCACATTCGGAGTACCGGGAGGAAAGTTACTCTGTTTCCTTGTTTATGAACGAGGGATAGATGCAAATCCCGACAAAGTTGGTGCAATTATCCGAATGAAACACCTTGTGCATGTGCATGACGTCCAGAAGCTTACAGGCTGTCTTGCTGCGTTGAGTCGATTCATTTCATGTCTCGGGGAGAAGGCACTGCCTCTCTACTGACCGATGAAGAAGTCTGATACGTTCGAGTGGACTCCTAAAGCTAAAGCAGCATTTGTGGAGCTCAAAGCCCTGCTTTCCACCCAGCCAGTGCTTGCTGCTTCGACCAGCAAAGAACCTTTACTCTTATACATCGCGACCACTGGTCAGGTTGTTAGCACAGTGCTTACAGTCGAACGACAAGAAGAGGGAAAGGCCTATAAAGTTCAGTGTCCAGTGTACTATATTTCTGAAGTCTTGACTCCATCCAAGCAGAGGTACCCACATTACCAGAAGCTTGTCTATGGAATTTACTTGACTGCGAAGAAAGTTGCACATTATTTCCAGGACCACTCGGTTTTAGTCGTCAGCGATGCTCCATTGTCTGGGATCATGAACAATCGAGATGCAACTAGTCAAGTGGCTAAGTGGGCAATAGAACTTCTCCCTCTGGATATCAAGTTTGAAGCGAAGAAGGCGATCAAATCTCAAGCACTCGCGGATTTCTTGGCCGAGTGGATTGAGCAGTAACAACCGACTCAAGTTCACTCGAAACACTGGACTATGTTCTTCGATGGGTCCAAGATGTTGAATGGTTCTGGTGCTGGAGTGGTTCTGGTGTTACCAAGAGGCGATAAACTCAAATATGTCCTCCAGATTCATTTTGATTCCTCCAATAACAAAGCTGAGTACGAAGCACTTCTCTATGGGTTGCGTATGGCCATTTTACTTAGCGTCGGTCGCCTGATGTTCTACGGTGACTCAGATTTGGTGGTCAATCAAGTTATGAAGGAGTGGGACGTCAGAAACCCTGCCATGACTGGATACTGCAACGCAGTAAGAAAGTTGGAGAAAAAGTTTGAGGGATTGGGATTCATCACATTCCCCGACTCAAGAATCAAGCAGCTGATGACTTGGCAAAAATAGCTTCCAAGCGGGAACCCATCCCAAACAATTTGTTTGTTGAGCATCTACATTCCCCATCAGTGCAAGAGGATCCCTTCACCGAGGAGCCTCCCCAGGCGATAAGTCCTACCAATCCGACTGAGATCAAAGTGCCATCAGTGATTGATCTGGTTATGGAGATCCTGGTGATCACCCCCGACTGGACAGTGTCATACATTGCGTATATACTCAGAAAGAAGCTCCCAAAATATGAGGTTGAAGCACGTCAGATCATCCACAGATCCAAAGCCTTCACAGTAATGGATGGGGAGCTCTATAGAGAGAGTGTCACTAGCGTGGCTCAGCGATCTATTTCTTCGGAAGAGGGTCGACCGATTTTGGAAGAAATCCACTCAGGGACTTGTGGTCACCATGCGTCCTCTCAGACCATCATGTCCAAAGCATACCGAGCAGGATTCTACTGGCCACGGGCCAATGAGGCTGCAAAAGAGATCGTAGAAAAGTGTACATGTTGCCAGTTCTATGCAAACATGTATCTTAAACCAGCATCTGCACTAAAGACTATTCCACTCGTCTGGCCATTTGCCGTGTGGGGATTAGACATGATTGGCCCACTCAGGACCGGCATAAGTGGTTTCACTCATCTCCTTGTAACAGTAGACAAGTTCACCAAGTGGATTGAGGCCAAGCCTATCGAGAGTTTAGACTCAAGCACAACCATCGGTTTCATAAGAAAGCTGACGTTCCGATTCGGAGTTCTGCACAACATCATCACAGACAACGGCTCAAATTTTGACTCGGAAGATTTTAGAGCATATTGCGCCTCCCAAGGGACTTGGGTGGACTACACATCCGTTGTGCACCCGCAGTCGAATGGCCAAGTCGAAAGGGAAAAAGGTCTAATCCTCTGGGGTTTGAAACCACGGCTCACGCGCGACCTCAAACACGCAGCTGGGGCTTGGGTGACCGAGCTGGTGTTTGTTCTGTGGGGATTCAGGACAACTCCCAACCAATCCACCAAACGGACCCCTTTCTTCATGGTGTATGGAGCCGAAGCTATACTGCCGAGTGACCTGCTCCACAATGCGCCCCTAGTGGAACTTTATTTAGAAGCTGAGGCAGTGCAAGCACGTCAGGATGCAGTGGACATCCTAGAAGAGGAATGAGAGATGGCTTTGATCCGATCAGCTATCTATCAACAAGATCTTCGTCGATTCCATGCAAGAAATGTCAGGGGTCGAGCATTTCAAGAAGGACACCTGGTGCTCCAAGTGGATCAGCAACGACCACACAAGCTTGCCCCTTCATGGGAAGGCCCTTTGGTCGTCACCAAGGTGCTTCACAATAGAGCATAAAACCTTTACAATCTAGCTCAGAAGAAAGATGAACCATGCTCCTGGAACGCTGATCTTCTTCATCGTTTTTATACTTGACAGTTGAATTGTGGAGATGTAATAAAAGTACTTGGTCAATTGTTTATCAAGAAATGATTCATGCAGTCTCTTAATGATTGTTTTTCGCATAAGCATGTGTTGAAATCCCCAAGTGGGTGACTTAGCTGCGAAATCCGTTTTCGCCTAAGTTCAAAAAAACATTCTGAGTGGAGAGCAATCCTCCCACTCGAGGGCTTAGCCGCGAATCACCTTCGCCAAAGTTGAAAAACATACTCCGAGTGGAGAGCAATCCTCCCACTCGGGGGCTTAGTCATGAATCAGCTTCGCCTAAGTTAAAAGACAAACTCCGAGTGGAGAGCAATCCTCCCACTTGGGGGTTTAGCCGCGAATCAGCTTCGCCTAAGTTAAAAAACTACTCCGAGTGGAGAGCAATCCTCCCACTCGGGGGCTTAGCCGCGAATCAGCTTCGCCTAAGTTAAAAAACAAACTCCGAGTGGAGAGAAATCCTCCCACTCGGGGGCTTAGCCGCGAATCAGCTTCGCCTAAGTTAAAAAAAACATACGCCTAGTGGAGAGCAATCCTCCCACTTGGGGGCTTAGCCGCGAATCAGCTTTGCCTAAGTTAAAAAACAAACTCCAAGTGGAGAGAAATCCTCCCACTCGGGGGCTTAGCCACGAATTAGCTTCGCCTAAGTTAAAAAAAATAAACTCCGAGTGGAGAGCAATCCTCCCACTCAGGGGCTTAGCCGTGAATCAGCTTCGCCTAAGTTAAAAAACAAACTTCGAGTGGAGAGCAATGCTCCCACTCGGGGGCTTAGCCGCGAATCAGCTTCGCCTAAGTTAAAAAACAAACTCTGAGTGGAGAGCAATCCTCCTACTCGGGGTCTTAGCCGTGAATCTGCTTCGCCTAAGTCAAAAAGCATTCTGCAGACAGAAAGACAATGGTTGGATAAAACCACCAAGTATAAATAAGTCCGTCAAGTATGGAACCGCAAAGAAAAAGTATTCAGACATCAAGCCGAAAGCAGTTTAACGATTACATAGTCACTCGGCATTCCAAGGCAAATAGATCAAATGTTTTTGTTCACTGGCAGGAGGAGGACTCGCTGGCTTGAGGAAAGTGTCCAAGTCAATGCTGTCAGCTATGCGAGCCGCCTCGATGAAAGTCTCCATGAAGGATTGAAATTGGAGTTTCTTCATGTTCACCACTTGGAGACACTTCAGCTTCTCTTCTTTGGCGTCCTTGCAATGGACTCTGACCAGTGAGAGGGCCACGTCGGCTCCACAGCGAGCAGACGATTTCTTCCATGCCCACACTCGACTTGGGATATCATTGAGTCGCGTCATCAGAGACTCGAGGTCATTCTAGAGAGTGTCCTCTGGCCACAGCTCTTGATCAATCTTTGACAGCGTCACCTTCAGTCGAGCGATATAATCCAAGACACTCTGGAGTCGAGCCTCGAGTAGCAACACGTTCATGGCAGCTTCATCCTTGACGAGTGACTTCGTGGGGTCTAGGCACGTTTCAATCCGCTTGGTATCCTGTTCAAAGTTGTCGGCGGTCTGGGAATGGGGGCCCCAGACTTGCCTGCCTGCGGCCTGTAGTGTGGCTCAGCGGTGGCCCAGTACGACCCGACTTCATCAACCCAAGCTCAAGACCCTCGCGAGGGGCCAAGCCTCGCGGGGCGGACGACGCAAGGCCTCCTCAGGGGCGGACTCACTAGGCAGGCTCGTGAGGAGGCAGAGAGATCAAGGCAAGGGGTACCTCATGATGTCTACTACGCAACCTTCTTCTTGTAGACGTTGTTGGGCTTGCAAGTGCATATGTTTGTAGGATAGTAGCAAATTTCCCTCAAGAGGATGACCTAAGGTTTATCAATCCGTAGGAGGCATAGGATGAAGATGATCTCTCTCAAACAACCCTGCAACCAAATAACAAAGAGTCTCTTGTGTCCCCAACACACCCAATACAATGGTAAATTGTATAGGTGCACTAGTTCGGCGAAGAGATGGTGATACAAGTGCAATATGGATAGTAGATAAAGGTATTTGTAATCTGAAATTATAAAAACAGCAAGGTAACTAATGGCAAAAGTGAGCGTAAACGGTATTGCAACGGTAGGAAACAAGGCCTAGGGTTCATACTTTCACTAGTGCAAGTTCTCTCAACAATTATAACATAGATAGATCATATCACAATCCCTCAACATGCAACGAAGAGTCACTCCAAAGACACTAATAGCGGAGAACAAAAGAAGAGATTATGGTAGGGTACGAAACCACCTCAAAGTTATTCTTTCAGATCAATCTATTCAAGAGTTCGTACTAGAATAACACCTTAAGGCACAAATCAACCAAAACCCTAATGTCACCTAGATACTCCATTGTCACCTCAAGTATCCGTGGGCATGATTATATGATATGCATCACACAATCTCAGATTCATCTATTCAACCAACACAAAGTACTTCAAAGAGTGCCCCAAAGTTTCTACCGGAGAGTCAAGAACGTGTGCCAACCCCTATGCATAGGTTCATGGGCGGAACCCGCAAGTTGGTCACCAAAACATACATCAAGTGGCACATGATATCCCATTGTCACCACCGATAAGCACGGCAAGACATACATCAAGTGTTCTCATAAAAGACTCAATCCGATAAGATAACTTCAAAGGGAAAACTCAATTCATCACAAGAGAGTAGAGGGGGAGAAACATCATAAGATCCAACTATAATAGCAAAGCTCGGGATACATCAAGATCGTGCCATAGAGGGAACACGAGAGAGAACACGAGAGAGAGAGAGAGAGAGAGAGAGAGAGAGATCAAACACATAGCTACTGGTACATACCCTCAGCCTCGAGGGTGAACTACTCCCTCCTCGTGATGGAGAGCGCCGGGATGATGAAGATGGCCACCGATGAAGGATCCCCCCTCCGGCATGGTGCCGGGAAGGGCTCCCGAGAGGTTTTTGGTGGCTACAGAGGCTTGCGGCGGCGGAACTCCCGATCTATCTTGATATTCGATGTTTTTAGGGTACGTAGGCTTATATAGGCTAAAGAAGTTGGTCGGGAGATGCTCGAGGGGCCCACGAGATAGGGGCGCGCGCCCTATAGGGGGGGCGCGCCCTCCTATCTCGTGGCCTCCTCGAGGCTCTTCTGACGTGAACTCCAAGTCTCCTGGGTGATATTCTTCCCAAAAATAACACTGCCAATGGTTTCATTCCGTTTGGACTCCGTTTGATATTCCTTTTCTTTGAAATACTGAAACAGGCAATAAAACATCAATATGGGCTGGGCCTCCGGTTAATAGGTTAGTCCCAAAAGTAATATAAAAGTGTATAATAAAGCCCATAATCATTCAAAACAGATAACATAATAGCATGGAACAATAAAAAATTATAGATACGTTGGAGATGTATCACCTCGCGAGGTGCTCATGACGCAAGCCATGAGGACCAAGACCAGGCGGGCGCCAGCTTGTGCAGTGTCCTCGTTTCGTCTTTGGTGCAAAGGGGGCAAGCGTAGGCGCGGAGTACCAAGGCATCAGGAAAAGGTTTCCATATCGGTGCAACGAGACCAAGACCAGCAGGATGGCAGGATGGAGGTTACCGTGGAGCCCAAGACGGTGTCATCACCAACACCTTTGGCAGTCGAAGACCACCTTTAGTCATGATAGCTTGTACTAGATACCCCCTTTCGAAACGGCCGTTGTTGGCTCCCTTCCCGCTCAATATTTGGAAAGAGGACCATGGTCTTATAAATAGAGATAGCCACCACAGTAGGAAGGCATCTGGAATCTGATAGATTCTCATCTAGAGCCAAGAGAGACGGATCGATTCCTCCTCAAGCACACCATCACAAGAACACCTCTCCCCGCGAGGCTATTCTTCCTCTGTACTATTCATCATCAGCCCAAGAGGCAATCCACCACACCATACACTGGATTAGGGTATTACACCACAACGGTTGCCCGAACCAGTATAAACCTCGTGTCTCTTGTGTTGTTCATCGATTTAGCTTAGAATCGCGGCGAGGTTGTGGGCGTATTTTGGTAGGGAGAAGATCTTCGTGTGCACCCTAGAGTTTGAACCTTAAGGGTTTTGCCGGAACCCGATATCCGCCATTTGGCGCGCCAGGTAGGGGTGCGCCGAAATCTCCACTACAAAAAGTTACACTTCCGTGATGATACGTGTTTGTCACAGTAGGTCACGTTTTTTGTCGGGTCGAACTCTTCTTTGGATTTAAGGTGGTAGCTGTGAATAGCCATCGACTACCTGTAAAAGGTAGAAGAATAGGACCTATTTTGGGCCGAACTGAGGACGGGTTTTTGGAGTTAGCTCACCCTCGCGAGATCCGCATGTACATCCATGACTATTTTATGACAGAATCAAGATAGTCATACCTGTGATGTCGTAGAAGTGTTCCATGACATTACCAAAATTATCATCACGGAAGTGTCCACTTCCATGACAATAAATCATGCATCACAAAAGTGCTTTCGTCAAGGGTGACTGACACGTGGCATCCACCGTAACGGAACGCTGTTAAGCTATCGGGTCCAGTTTTGGATCCGATAACCCGTTAACAGCCCGGACCAATGGGGATTTTCCACGTGTAAAATCATCATTGGCCGCAGGAAACACGTGTTGCCTCACCGTTGGGATAGATGTCATCCACTCATTGGACAGGAGGCGCCTATGATAGGTCGACATGTGGCACGGCCCAACAGTGGCCCATTCCGGTGAAAAAGGCCGGCCTAGTAAAAATTAGCAGGCCGATCCATATAAGGCCTACTTGTGTCAGGTCCATTTAAGCCCACGGCCCATACGAGATGTGCCAATTCGGCCCGTCAACAGCCCGTTAAAGATTTGACACCATTGCAGCCCATCGGCAGTTCGAGCCCGTTAACAGCCCGCTATATATTTGGGCTCAATATTGTCCCGATGAGATTTCAGCCTGTTAACGGCCCATTTAATGGATGGGCCAATTTTCAGGATGTACATCTTTCGGCCTTTTAGCGACCCATTTAAATATTGGGCTAATTTCCGGCCCGGTGTGTCTTTCAGCCTGTTGATGACCCATAAATCTGATGGGCCATTTGTAGTCGGACCTGAGTTTCAGCCTTTTAGCGGCCCATTTAAGTGTTGGGCCAATTTCTGGCCCGGTGTCACTTTTGGCCTGTTGACGGTCCATAAATCAGTTGGGCCATTTGTAGTCGGACCTGAGTTTTGGCCTTTTAGCGACCCATTTAAGTGTTGGGCCAATTCCCGGCCATGTGTGCCTTTCGGCCTATTAACGGACCATAAATGAGTTGGGCCATTTGTAGTCGGACCTTAGTTTTAGCCTTTTAACGGCCCATGCCCGTCATGGTCCAACACCAACGCGGATTCTCTTTCGGCCTGCTAAAGGCCCACAACACAGTTGGGCCATTTACAATACGACCTGACTTTCGACCTCTTAGCGGCCCATGCTCTTCATGGTCCAGTACAAGCCTGCTGTCTCTTTCGGCCTGCTAAAGGCCTACAGTATAGTTGGGCCATATGTAGCCCAAACTTAGTAACGGCCTGTTAACGACCCGTGAAATAAATTGGGGCCACCTGTTGCCCGCTTCGATGTCGGCCTGTTAACGACCCGGGAGGTAAGAGGGCCGACCATTAACTTTCGGCTTAGTAACGGCCCATTAACTTAATGGGCCCACTAAGCTCGTACATGTCTTTAGGCCAAATTAGATAATTTGAGCCCATTACGATGAGCAATTATGCACATAACCAAAACCGATCAAGCAAAGGTACGGCATACAGGGAATAACGTTGCACATCCAGCATATATTACAGGAAATTACATCCACTGGGTAATCAAAGATTGACGCCAGTGCAAATAAATGAGCAGAACCTAACCATTTACAACGTCAAAATCTGCAACCTCAACACAGATGATGCCCATAAGCATGTGGGCAAGTTCTTGCTGCTTTGCTACACTGTCTCTGAAAACATTGATCAGTTGTTGTGTCACACGACTCTGCACCTCTGATTCATCACCATTTCCATCATTGCTTTAGCCATTAATTGGTTCACAAACATACATTTACTCCGTTGCATTCGAGGCAGAGGATACTGAACAAATTCATATGGCAATTTTGGCAGGCTTGTATTATTGATAGTGGAGAGTGTCTCGACCACTGCATCATAACATAAATTAGGACGGGAACCAAATAGATTAACCATGAGTTATTGCCATATGACCTGGCCTAGATTTACTTGAAATAAACAATGGGGTTGCCTTGCTGTTTTTAGAGTTTGTCTTCTTATCTTCAGCAGCCTGCACAAAATTAACACGCTAGCATTGCTATCATTGGCCAAGTCTCTTGGGTGATATTCTTCCCAAAATAACGCTGCCAAAGGTTTCATTCTGTTTGGACTCCGTTTGATATTCCTTTTCTTCGAAATACTGAAACATGCAATACAACAGCAATATGGGCTGGGCCTCGGGTTAATAGGTTAGTCCCAAAAGTAATATAAAAGTGTATAACAAAGCCCATAATAATTCAAAACAGATAATATAATAGCATGGAACAATCAAAAATTATAGATACATTGGAGATGTATCAAGCATCCCCAAGCTTAATTCCTGCTCGTCCTCAAGTAGGTAAATGATAAAAATGGAATTTTTGATGTGGAATGCTACCTAGCATAATTCTCAATGTAATTTCCTTTATTGTGGCATGAATGTTTAGATCCAGATGATTCAAGATAAAATCTTATAAAACATAAAAATAATAATACTTCGAAGCATACTAACAAATAATCATGTCTATCAAAATAACATAGCAAAAGAAAGCTTATCCGTACAAAATCATATAGTTAGGCCATGCTTCATCTCCATTACACAAAATACTCCCATCATGCACAACCCCGATGACGAGTCGAGCAATTGTTTCATACTTTTTAACGCACTTTAGCTTTTTCAACTCTTACGCAATACATGAGCGCAAGCCATGGACATAGCACTATGGTGGTATATGGTGGTGGTTGTGAGGACAAAAAGAGGGAAAAGATAGTCTCACATCAACTAGGCGTATCAACGGGCTATGGAGATGCCCATCAATAGATATCAATGTGAGTGAGTAGGGATTGCCATGCAACGGTGCACTAGAGCTATAAATATATGAAAGCTCAACAAAAAGAACTAAGTGGGTGTGCATCCAACCCGCTTGCTCACGAAGACCTAGGGCATTTTTGAGGAAGCCCATCATTGGAATATACAAGCCAAGTTCTATAATGAAAAATTACCACTAGTATATGAAAGTGACAACATAGGAGACTCTCTATCATGAAGATCATGGTGCTACTTTGAAGCACAAGTGTGGAAAAGAGATAGTAGCATTGTCCCTTCTCTCTTTTTCTCTCATTTTTTTCTTTTTTTTTCTTTCTTTTTTTTTCTTTTTTCTTCTTTTTGGCCTTTCTCTTTTTTTCTCTTTTTGTAAAGTCCAAAGTCTCATCCCGACTTGTGGGGGAATCATAGTCTTCATCATCCTTTCCTCACTGAGACAATGCTCTAATAATGAAGATTGTCACACTTTTATGGATTTACAACTCAAGAATTACAACTCAAAGCTAGAACAAGATATGACTCTATATGAATGCCTCCGGCGGTGTACCGGGATATGCAATGAACCAAGAGCGACATGTATGAAAATTATGAAGGTGGCCTTGCCACAAATATGATGTCAACTACATGATCATGCAAAGAGCAATATGACAATGATGAAACATGTCATAATAAATGGAACAGTGGAAAGTTGCATGGCAATATATCTCAGAATGGCTATGGAAATGCCATAGTAGGTAGGTATGGTGGCTGTTTTGAGGAAGGTAAATAATGGGTTCATGATACCGGCGAAAGTTGCGCGGTATAAGAGAGGCTAGCAAAGTGGAAGGATGAGTGTGCATATATCCATGGACTCACATTAGTCATAAAGAACTCATATACTTATTGCAAAAGTCTACTTAGCCCTCGAAGCAAAGTACTACTACGCATGCCCCAAGAGGGATAGATTGGTAGGAAAAGACCATCGCTCGTCCCTGACTGCCACTCATAAGGAAGATAATCAAAAGAGTACCTCATGCAACAAATTTGTCACACAACTTTTACCATACGTGCATGCTACGGGACTTGCCAACTTCAACAAAAGTATTTCTCAATTTCATAATTGCCCACTAGCATGACTCTAACATTACTACCTTTATATCTCAAAATAATTATCAAGCAACATATTGATCATAGCATCCAATCCACTTCCTATGATAGTTTTCATTCAAATTACCATGTTGTTTAAGACTCTCAAAATAATATAAGTGAAGCATGAGAGTCCAGCAATTTCTGCAAAATATAACAACTGTCGTGCTCTAAAAGATATAAGTGAAGCACTAGAGCAAACGACAAACTATTCCGAAAGATATAAGTGAAGTTCAATGAGTAGTCAAATAATTGTGCAACTATGTGAAGACTCTCTAACATTTAAGAATTTCAGATCTTGGTATTGTATTCAAGCATCAAGCAAAACAAAATAAAACGACATTGCAAGGATAGCACAACTCATGTGAAGAAGCAAAAACTTAGGCTCAACCGATACTAACTGATAGTTGTTGAAGAAGAAAGGTGGGATGCCTACCGGGGCATCCCCAAGCTTAGACGCTTGAGACTTCTTGAAATATTATCTTGGGGTGCCTTGCGCATCCCCGAGTTTGAGCTTTTGTGTCTCCTTAATTCCTCTCATATCATGGTTTCTCTTTTTATCAAAAGCTTCATCCACAACAAACTCAACAAGAACTCGTGAGATAGGTTAGTATAAACCAATGCAAAACCTTATCATTTTCTACTATAACAAATCACTAAAATTATTGTTCAACATTGAATACTAAATGTCTCTGCATATTTAATACTCCTATCCTCAAATAGAATCATTAAACAAGCAAGCATAGGCAAACAATGCAAACATAACAGCAATATGTCAAAACAGTACAGTCTGTAAAGAATGCAATATTCATCATACTTACCTAACTCCAAAAATTATGAGAGAAAATTACCACTGTAATAAATTTATCAGAGCTCAATATGCAAAAAGATTCAACATTATAACATTCTCTAACTTTTCTAGGGAATTTTTGGAACAGAGGTAAACTTTCTGTTTTCAAACAGCAACATGTATACTAGCAAAATAAGCATGGCAAAGGCTATCCTTGACTTCTTTATTGAAACTAAAGATGCAAAACACTAATCTAAATAACAGAAGCAAATACTAACAAAATAAAATGACGCTCCAAGCAAAACACATATCATGTGGCGAATAAAAATATAGCTCCAAGTAAAGTTACCGATGAATGAAGACGAAAGAGGGGATGCCTTCCGGGGCATCCCCAAGCTTAGGCTCTTGGTTGTCCTTGAATATTACCTTGGGGTGGCTTGGGAATCCCCAAGCTTAGGCTCTTTCCACTCCTTATTCCATAGTCCATCGAATCTCTACCCAAAACTTGAAAACTTCAACCACACAAAACTCAAACAAAACTCGTAAGCTCCGTTAGTATAAGAAAATAAAACAACCACTTAGGTACTGTAATGAACTCATTCTAAATTCATATTGGTGTAATATCTACTGTATTCTAACTTCTCTATGGTTCATACCCTCCGATACTACTCATAGATTTATCAGCAAACAACACATAGAAAACAGAATCTGTCAAAAACAGAACAGTCTGTAGTAATATGTATCGAACGTATATTTCTGGAACTCAAAAAATTCTGAAATAAATTGCTGGACCTGAGGAATTTGTCTATTAATCATCTGCAAAAATAATCAACCTAAAATCACTCTCCAGTAAAAAATGGCAGCTATTCTTGTGAGTGCAAAAGTTTCTGTTTTCTACAGCAAGATCATAAAGACTTCACCCAAGTCTTTCCAAAGGCTCTACTTGGCACTTTATTGAAACAGAAGCTATAAAACATGATTACTACAGTAGCATAATCATGTGGACACACAAAAATAGTAAGGGTAAATATTGGGTTGTCTCCCAACAAGCACTTTTCTTTAATGCCTTTCTAGCTAGGCATGATGATGGCAATGATGCTCACATAAAGGATAAGAATTGAAACACAACGGGAGCATCATGAAGAATATGACTAGCACATTTAAGTCTAACCCACTTCCTATGCATAGGGATTTTGTGAGCAAACAACTTATGGGAACAATAATCAACTAGCATAGGAAGGTAAAACAAGCATAGCTTCAAGAATTTAAGCACATAGGGAGGAAACTTGATATTATTGCAATTCCTACAAGCATATATTCCTCCCTCATAATAATTTTCAGTAGCATCATGAATGAATTAAACAATATAACAAGCACCTAAAGCATTCTTTTCATGATCTACAAGCATAGAAAATTTACTACTCTCCACATAAGCAAATTTCTTCTCATGAATAGTAGTGGGAGCAAACTCAACAAAATTATTATCATGTGAGGCATAATCCAATTGAAAACTAAAATCATGATGACAAGTTTCATGGTTATCATATTCCTAATAGCATACAAGTCATCACAATAATCATCATAGATAGCAACTTTGTTCTCATAATCAATTGGAACCTCTTCTGAAATAGTGGAATCATCACTAAATAAAGTTGACACTCTTCCAAATCGACTTTCATATTCATCACAATAGGATTCAATATCCTCCAAAATAGTGGGATCAATACTACCTAAAGTTGACACTCTTCCAAACCCACTTTCATCAATATAATCATCATAAATAGGAGGCATGCTTTCATCATAATAAATATTCTCATCAAACTTGGGGGACAAAAAATATCATCTTCATCAAACATAGCTTCCCCAAGCTTGTGGCTTTGCATATCATTAGCATCGTGGATATTCAAGGAATTCATACTAACAACATTGCAATCATGCTCATCATTCAAAGATTTAGTATCAGACATTCTAATGCATTCTTCTTCTAGCACTTGAGCACAATTTTCCTTTCCATCATTCTCACGAAAGATATTAAAAAGACGAAGCATATGAGACAAACTTAACTCCATTTTTTTGTAATTTTCTTTTATAAACTAAACTAGTGATAAAACAAGAAACAAAAAGATTCGATTGCAAGATCTAAAGATATACCTTCAAGCACTCACCTCCCCGGCAACGGCGCCAGAAAAGAGCTTGATGTCTACTACGCAACCTTCTTCTTGTAGACGTTGTTGGGCCTGCAAGTGCACAGGTTTGTAGGACAGTAGCAAATTTCCCTCAAGTGGATGACCTAAGGTTTATCAATCTGTAGGAGGCGTAGGATGAAGATGGTCTCTCTCAAACAACCCTGCAACCAAATAACAAAGAGTCTCTTGTGTCCCTAACACACCCAATACAATGGTAAATTGTATAGGTGCACTAGTTCGGCGAAGAGATGGTGATACAAGTGCAATATGGATAGTAGATAAAGGTATTTGTAATCTGAAATTATAAAAACAGCAAGGTAACTAATGGCAAAAGTGAGCGTAAACGGTATTGCGATGGTAGGAAACAAGGCCTAGGGTTCATACTTTCACTAGTGCAAGTTCTCTCAACACTTATAACATAGATAGATCATATAACAATCCCTCAACATGCCATGAAGAGTCACTCCAAAGACACTAATAGCGGAGAACAAACGAAGAGATTATGGTAGGGTACGAAACCACCTCAAAGTTATTCTTTCGGATCAATCTATTTAAGAGTTCGTACTAGAATAACACCTTAAGACACAAATGAATCAAAACCCCAATGTCACCTAGATACTCCATTACCACCTCAAGTATCCGTGGGCATGGTTATACGATATGCATCACACAATCTCAGATTCATCTATTCAACCAACACAAAGTACTTCAAAGAGTGCCCCAAAGTTTCTACCGGAGAGTCAAGAACGTGTGCCAACCCCTATGCATAGGTTCGTGGGCGGAACCCGCAAGTTGGTCACCAAAACATACATCAAGTGGCACATGATATCCCATTGTCACCACAGATAAGCACGACAAGACATACATCAAGTGTTCTCATAAAAGACTCAATCCGATAAGATAACTTCAAAGGGAAAACTCAATTCATCACAAGAGAGTAGAGGGGGAGAAACATCATAAGATCCAACTATAATAGCAAAGCTCGGGATACATCAAGATCGTGCCATAGAGGGAACACGAGAGAGAACATGAGAGAGAGAGAGATCAAACACATAGCTACTGGTACATACCCTCATCCTCGAGGGTGAACTACTCCCTCCTCGTCATGGAGAGCGTCGGGATGATGAAGATGGCCACCGGTGAGGGATCACCCCTCCGGCAGGGTGTCGAGAAGGGCTCCCGAGAGGTTTTTGGTGGTTACACAGGCTTGCGGTGGCGGACCTCCTGATCTATCTTGATATTCGATGTTTTTAGGGTACGTAGGCTTATATAGGCGAAAGAAGTCGGTCGGGAGGTGCTCGAGGGGCCCACGAGACAGGGGGGTGCACCCAGTAGGGCAGGCGCGCCCTCCTATCTCGTGGCCTCCTCGAGGCTCTTCTGACGTGAACTCCAAGTCTCCTGGGTGATATTCTTCCCAAAAATAACGCTGCCGAAGGTTTCATTCCGTTTGGACTCCGTTTGATATTCCTTTTCTTCGAAATACTGAAACAGGTAATAAATCATCAATATGGGCTGGGCCTCCGGTTAATAGGTTAGTCCCAAAAGTAATATAAAAGTGTATAATAAAGCCCATAATCATTCAAAATAGATAATATAATAGCATGGAACAATAAAAAATTATAGATACGTTAGAGATGTATCACCTCGCGAGGTGCTCATGACGCAAGCCATGACGACCAAGACCAGGCGGGCACCGGCTTGCGCAGTGTCCTCGTTTCCTCTTTGGTGCAAAGGGGCAAGCGTAGGCGCGGAGTACCAAGGCATCAGGAAAAGGTTTCCATATCGGTGCAATGAGACCAAGACCAGTAGGACGGCAGGATAGAGGTTACCGTGGAGCCCAAGACGGTGTCATCACCAACACCTTTGGCAGTCGAAGACCACCTTTAGTCAGGATAGCTTGTACTAGCTGTCCCCCTTTCGAAACGGCCGTTGTTGGCTCCCTTCCCGCTCAATATTTGGGAAGAGGACCAGTGCCTCTATAAATAGAGATAGCCACCACATTAGGAAGGCATCTGGAATCTGATAGAATCTCATCTAGAGCCAAGAGAGACGGATCAATTCCTCCTCAAGCACACCACCACAAGAACACCTCTCCCCGCGAGGTTATTCTTCCTCTGTACTGTTCATCATCAGCCCAAGAGGCAATCCACCACACCATACACTGGATTAGGGTATTACACCACAACGGTGGCCCGAACCAGTATAAACCTCGTGTCTCTTGTGTTGTTCATCGATTTAGCTTAGAATCGCGGCAAGGTTGTGTGCGTATTTCGGTAGGGAGAAGATCTTCGTGCGCACCCTAGAGTTCGAACCTTAAGGGTTTTGCCGGAACCCGATATCCGCCATTTGGCGCACCAGGTAGGGGTGCGCCGAAATCTCCACTACAAAAAGTTACACTTCCGTGATGATACGTGTTTGTCACAGTAGGTCACGCTTTTTGTCGGGTCGAACTCTTCTTTGGATTTAAGGTGGTAGCTATGAATAGCCATCGACTACCTGTAAAAGGTAGAAGAATAGGACCTATTTTGGGCCGAACTGAGGACGGGTTTTTGGAGTTAGCTCACCCTCGCGAGATCCGCATGTACATCCATGATGATTTTATGACAGAATCAAGATAGTCATACCTGTGCTGTCGTAGAAGTGTTCCATGACATTACCAAAATTATCATCACGGAAGTGTCCACTTCCATGACAATAAATCATGTGTCACAAAAGTGCTTTCGTCAAGGGTGACCGACACGTGGCATCAACCGTAACGGAACGCCGTTAAGCTACCGGGTCCAGTTTTGGATCCAATAACCCGTTAACAGCCCGGACCAATGGGGATTTTCCACGTGTAAAATCATCATTGGCCGCAGGAAACACGTGTTGCGTCACCGTTGGGACAGATGTCATCCACTCATTGGACAGGAGGCGCCTATGATAGGTCGACACATGGCATGGCCCAACAGTGGCCCATTCCGGTGAAAAAGGCCGGCCTAGTAAAAATTAGCAGGCCGACCCATATAAGGCCTACTTGTGTCAGGTCCATTTAAGCCCATGGCCCATACGAGATGTGCCAATTCGGCCCGTCAACGACCCGTTAAAGATTTGACACCATTGCAGCCCATCGTCAGTTCGAGCCCGTTAATAGCCCGCTATATATTTGGGCTCAATATCGTCCCGATGAGATTTCGACTTGTTAACGGCCCATTTAATGGATGGGCCAATTTTTAGGATGTACATCTTTCTGCCCTTTAGCGACCCATTTAAATGTTGGGCTAATTTCCGGCCCGGTGTGTCTTTCAGCCTGTTGACGACCCATAAATCTGATGGGCCATTTGTAGTCGGACCTGAGTTTTGGTCTTTTAGGGGCCCATTTAAGTGTTGGGCCAATTTCTGGCCCGGTATCACTTTCAGCCTGTTGACGGCCCATAAATCAGTTGGGCCATTTGTAGTCGGACCTGAGTTTTGGCCTTTTAGCGACCCATTTAAGTGTTGGGCCAATTCCCGGCCCTGTGTGCCTTTCAGCCTGTTAACGAACCATAAATGAGTTGGGCCATTGGTAGTCGGACCTTAGTTTTGGCCTTTTAACGTCCCATGCCCGTCATGGTCCAATACCAGCCCGGTTTCTCTTTCGGCCTGCTAAAGGCCCACAACACAGTTGGGCCATTTACAATACGACCTCACTTTCGGCCTCTTAGCGGCCCATGCTCTTCATGGTCCAGTACAAGCCCGCTATCTCTTTCGGTCTGCTAAAGGCCTACAGTATAGTTGGGCCATATGTAGCCCAAACTTAGTAACGGCCTGTTAACGACCCGTGAAATAAATTGGGGCCACCTGTTGCCCGCTTTGATGTCGGCCTGTTAACGACCTGGGAGGTAAGAGGGCCGACCATTAACTTTCGGCCTAGTAACGGCCCATTAACTTAATGGGCCCACTAAGTTTGTACATGTCTTTAGGCCAAATTAGATAATTTGAGCCCATTACGACGAGCAATTATGCACAGGACCAAAACCGATCAAGCAAAGGTACGACATACAGGGAATAACGTTGCACATCCAGCATATATTACAGGAAATTACATCCACTGGGTAATCAAAGATTGATGCCAGTGCAAATAAATTAGCAGAACCTAACCATTTACAATGTCAAAATCTGTAACCTCAGCACAGATGACGCCCATAAGCATGTGGGCAAGTTCTAGCTGCTTTGCTACACTGTCTCTGAAAACATTGATCAGTTGTTGTGTCGCACGACTCTGCACCTCTGATTCATCCACCATTTCCATCATTGCTTCAGCCATTAATTGGTTCACAAACATACATTTATTCCGTTGCATTCGAGACAGAGGATACTGAACAGATTCAGATGGCAATTTTGGCAGGCTTGTATTATTGATAGTGGAGAGTGTCTCGACCACTGCATCATAACATAAATTAGGACGAGAACCAAACAGATTAACCATGAGTTATTGCCATATTACCTGGCCTAGATTTACTTGAAAGTGACAACATAGGAGACTCATATACAAGCCAAGTTCTATAATGAAAAATTCCCACTAGTATATAAAAGTGACAACATAGGAGACTCTCTATCATGAAGATCATGGTGCTACTTTGAAGCACAAGTGTGGAAAAAGAGATAGTAGCATTGTCCCTTCTCTCTTTTTCTCTCATTTTTTTTTCTTTTTTTTCTTTCTTTTTTATTTTTATTTTTTTCTTTGGCCTTTCTTTTTTCTTCTTTTTGGCCTTTCTCTTTTTTTCTTTTTTTCTTTTTGTAAAGTCCGAAGTCTCATCCCGACTTGTGGGGGAATCATAGTCTTCATCATCCTTTGCTCACTGAGACAATGCTCTAATAATGAAGATCGTCACACTTTTATGGATTTACAACTCAAGAATTACAACTCAAAGCTAGAAAAGATATGACTCTATCCCCACTGAATGCCTCCGGCGGTGTACCGGATATGTAATGAATCAAGAGCGACATGTAATGAAAAATTATTAAGGCGGCCTTGCCCAAATACGATGCCATCTACATGATCATGCAAAGAGCAATATGAAATGATGAACGTGTCATAATAAATGGAAACGGTGGAAAAGTTGCATGGCAATATATCTCGGAATGTCCATGGAAATGCCATAGTAGGTAGGTATGGTGGCTGTTTTGAGGAAGGTAAATAATGGGTTCATGATACCGGTGAAAGTTGTGCGGTATAAGAGAGGCTAGCAAAGTGGAAGGATGAGATAGTACATTCATGCAGCTCAGTATGAGATAGTACATTCATGTAGCTCAGTATGCAAAACTACCAGGCAGTTTTCCTTACAAAAATCAACATTGGCGCCTTTAACATTTTGCTACAACTAATTTTAGATCAGATAAAGGTTAGATTCACGCCGATTAACAAAATACATGTTGATGTAAAAATATAGTGATATACAACAGGTACTTACATCAGCATTGGAGCATAGAGAATTCCCACAAGATATTTTCCTCGAATACGATCCCAATGGAGGAAGTCTTCTATTGTTTAACCTTATTTTCTGAAAGAGAGATGGGTAAGAAACATGTAGAAAATATGATCAGAATGCTATATAATTTCATGATGCGAGGATACGCACATGCTTCTTAGAATGGAGTTGACATTCTTTTGCTGGACTAGAGCAGACTAGTTCTTTGGCCACTAGAATCTGCTTATTATCAGTGGGAGTTGGATTTCTCTGTGCTGGAGCAGTATCTATGAAAAATGGAGTTGGTTTATTATCTCCTGGCATTTGGATCTTTTGCAAAGACCTGGTTTGTAACCCTTCAGATTCTAACATAGCCGTCTTCCCCTTGCATGCCTTATATAGAAGAATGGTAATTCAGTTATAAAACATGCTACAACAGAGATGGAATAGGTACTGAAGAATAGAAAGGCATGACATATTGACATGTATTCCCTCCATCCGGAAATAAATGGATGGGTCTAGGCGTATTTTAGTTCTAGATACATCCAGTTTTATCCATTTCTGTGACATTTAATCCGGACGGAGGGAGTATGATGTAAGAGCTAGGGATACGACAGGACAACACAGTAAAAAAACACTGAAAAACCCACTGCAGAACCAAAGTATTCAAACCCACTGATATGAGATAGTACACTCATGCAGCTCGGGATGCAAAACTACCAGGCAGTTTTCCTTACAAAAATCAACATTGTGGCCTTTAATTATACATTTTGCTACAATTAAATTTAGTTAGATAAAGGTTGGATTCTCGCTGATTAAAAAAATACACGCTGATGTAAAAATATAGTGATATACAATAGGTACTTACATCTACACTGGAACACAGAGAATTCCTGCAAGAATCTTTCCTCATAAACGATACCATTGCAGAAATTCTTCTATCTGTTAAGCTTAGTTTCTAAAAGAGAGATGGGTAAGAAACATGTAGAAAATATGATTAGCATGCTATAAAATTTCATGATGCAAGGATACGCACATGCTTCTTAGAATTGAGTTGACATATTTTTGCTGGACTGGAGCGGACTAGTTCTTTGGCCACTGGAATCTGCTTATTATCAATAGGAGTTGGGTTTCTCTGTGCTGGAGCAGTATCTATAAAAACCGGAGTTGGTTTATTATCTCCTGGCGTTTGGATCTTTTGCAAAGGCCTTGTTTGTAACCTTTCAGATTCTAACATAGTCGTCTTCCCCTTGCATGCCTTGTATAGAAGAATGGTGCTTTAATTATAAAACATGCGACAGCAGAGAGATGGAATAGGTACTGAACAATAGAAAGACATGACATATTGACATGTATTCCCTCCATCCGGAAAAGAATGGATGGTTCTAGGCGTATTTCAGTTCTAGATACATCCTTTTTTATCCATTTCGGCAACATGTAATCCGGGCGGAGGGAGTATGGTGTAAGAGCTAGGGATACGACAGGACAACACAACAAAAAAACACTAGTTGAATGTAAAACTATATGCTAGCGGAATACGTACAGAAATAACTAAGGCAACATACATGTGTATGATTGGGAAAATAAGATGGCATTGCAACAGAGCACTAGAACAACACTTCAATGTAAAAAAACATGGTATGGCAGACAGATGAAGTACATACTGATGAATAAAAATGCATAAGATATTCAGAAGCATGATGTCCAAATTAAGCAGATGGCATTGCGATAGAGTAGAATGATAGTACGTGAATTTGAAAACATGTTATCATGAATGGAATAGGTACTGAAAAACAGGAAGGCATGACATATTTACATGCATGATCAGCATGCTAAGCACATGGCATTGCAACAGAGCAGATACACTCCAGGACATTATATGCATGTTGTACCCATATCACAGGCCAAGTTAGAGCAAGGACCTTGTGGGGTGAAGAGGATTCATCATCTTTCTACAAGTCTTATGAAGAACTGCCTTTACATGTTCCATCATATTGGGTATCATTGACATCAAGTTTATTGGCCTTTACATTGATCCGTGAGGTTCTTGTGGATATATTAGTGTGTGCAATTATATCTGACATGCATGGAAGACAACTAGTAGTTAGATTTATGTAATGAGTGCCTGTAGGACATGACATAAATAATAGGACTGGGGTTAACTAGCAGCAACAGGTCTCATAAACTAAAGGGAGAACACAGATGAAAGCTATAGAATATGTACCGTTTGTACTCGAGATTATCTAGATGGCACACAGAAGTATTAAAGAACAACATAGGTAATACTAGAAGTGGTATAATACTATAATCACCAGCCCGTGGGATAGCATTGGCTGATGGATGATAACTATGGAACAACATTACCTAAAGAACAAGTATCTTAGCTAAACTATGGAACAACGTGAACTCCTGAAAAAGACCCATAAGAGATCAGCATGAATATACAGTGAAATGTGATGATCTATTTTCCATGCTTAGATGAATAACAATGCCATAAATGTTGCACACAAGTAAGATGAGGGTACAACCTATCCGGCTGCCATCCATAGGAGTGAGCATCATGTGCTGACTTGTCGATGGCCCTGCAGTTGTTGTGGCTGTCCATGTTGGACACGTGCATTCGATGCAGGGAACTATTGAGTGGGGACTATAGCTCCCTTCTGGTGTATGCTTCCCTTGTTGGAGCAGCTGCGGTGAGTCGGAAGACGGTGTGTCTGAAGATGCAGATAACGCATAATGTTAAGAACGACATATCTCTTTGATTTGAAGAAATACACTAAGAGATCAACAGCAAGGTACGAGAGTGGTCACACGTCTATTGACTGAAGACTAAATTGGGGTCACATGATTTTATTTTATTTTGGTATTGTCCGATCTACGCCGAATGGCTTGATGGCCGTCTTGTGCCTCCTGGCTGACACTGTTCGAAATCTTCCCCGAAGAGCCAGTGACCAATGGCAGAGCAGCCTGCCTCTACCGTCCGTGGCCTCGGCCAAAACCCCGCTCCCCGCCCCACCACACTATCGTGGTTGCGCCGCCCCCAGGCCAATCCACAAACACTCCCCGTCATCCAGATCTGGCGGCGGCAGTACCTTCAACCCACGCAACTCTAAAAGATAGCCATCTAAGCGCTGCTTCCGCGGCGAACTTGCAGCCCCGCACCCTTACGTTAGACACCAGCCAACCGTCAGCCTAGGAGCTCCGCCGCCTCGAGGGGTGCTGCCTCCCATTGGGAATAGATTGGCCCAGAATAAAAATTCAGACAACTGACGCCTAAATAAAGTGATTTGAGATGAGGGTGCGACCTATCTGGCGGCATGGTGAAGTAGGCAGGTCCAGCTGCCGAGTCGGTGAGGCCGGCGCGGTTGCCGTGGCGACCGGCGGCAGGGAAAGAGCGATGTCGCGACGGTCGACGGCTACGCGGAAGCAGTGCCAGGACTCTGGACATATCTGAAGTTGGAGCCGCTCCGGCGCCGTGAACAACGGCGGGGGTGAGTCACCTATGGTACGGTTCACGCGGCCGTCGTCGAGGCAGCACCAGCAGCACGGAGTAAGAGGCACACGGCCCGGTGCACGACGACAATTGGATAGCGTCTTCGGCATTAGGGAGGAGGGCGGCTGTGAAATTGGTGCGGTGGGGGGCGCCATGGAGGTGGGGCTGAGGTTTCGCGGCTCGGGAGAAGGGAGCTTCCCGGGAGAAGGTAATTTGGCGCCCCACGAGGTATGAATGGGGGCGGGCGGGGGGGAATTGGGAGGGGAGTGGAACCATCTCTTACGGACGCATTTGTCTGAAATGTGAGGGGGAGTTACAGTTCTACCCTTGCCTATAGGCTTCTCGGCTTTGGGTCTGTGTACTGAGGGTCGGAGATAGTAGAGTAACTTTGCTTCTCCCCAAAATAGTGGGCGGGAGCGATTTCGGGCGAGGAGGGCGTGTTTTGAACTATAGTGGGCGCGAGCGATTTCGGGCGAGGAGAGCGTTTTTGAAATAGTGGGCGCGAGCTATTTCGGGCGAGGAGAGCGTGTTTTGCCGACCATGGTTTATGAATTATTCGCACATGTCATTTCGGCCGAGGATAAGGCGCGCTTGGATGAAGTTACGAACCTACCCTCGATGTACAACGGGCCAATTGATGCGTGTCCCACATAGGACGGTAATTTTGAGTCTCCCATTTATTTGCTCGGGCGAATTCCACCGAGCAGAGAGGATGTTTAACAGTTCGTTCAAATTTTGGGAGAACGAGCATCCAAGTCTACCTTACCAAGTCGATTCGAATCAAATTTTGAAATATTAGCTTGCCACTTCTTTTTTAGATGGAGAGATGATGCTCGGGAGTAATGTGTTTTTACATGCTCATTGCTAGCGATTTACTATATGACAAATAGTTGACCCACTCAAAAACGCGAATCAAACCCAAAATGAAATATCTTGATTCAATGAAATAGCTCGTTCAGTAGGTTAAAATAGTGAACTAAATCCAAAATTGAACACCTCAATCGAGTAGCATGTTGTACAGTATTATAGTACTCCATGAACATGTTGAAAGTCAAATTAATGAACTTGTTTGATATACGCATATATCCGTTCATGTGTGGATTGCAGACAACATGTTCTCCAATTTAAATATTTGAATGCAAGTTTATATCAAAACATGGTTTATATCAGTCTTTGATGCATAAAATGCGACCTCCCCCTCTCCCGGACTCCTTTTCTCTCTCTCTCTCTCTCGCTGACAATCTTCAATTCTGTCGCACGCATCCGACACAAAAACCTTGTTGGTCCCTCTCCCTTTCTCTCCATCTCTCTCTCTCTTTGTGTGTGTGTGTGGGGGGGGGGGGTGGGGTCTTTCTAGTTCGCATGCATATATACATCATCTATAGGTCTCTCTCGCACACTATGTATGATACTCTAGCTAGTCCAAGCTAGATATCTTGGGTGCACTCATCGTACGCACACAAATTCCTTGGCTCTTTGCCCGTAACTCTCTCACGCACCACTATGTCGTCTCAGAGCTCTTCCCCCCTCTCTCAAACTCTCCATCCACCTGGGTCACACATACACATGCATATCTCACTCGCACTCGATAGGCCCATCTAAAACTCTATCTCTCTCCCTCGTTCTCTCTCCATCTCACACGCACACACACACAATCTCATGCCCAGCTAGCGAAGTATGATGGTCTCTCACTCAATTGTAGGCACACGCAGTCCCCCCTATATGTATATGACTAGCTAATCTTAGTCTCCATCACAAACATGTGCATGGTCTATCTCGATTTCTCTCGAGGGATCTTTCTATCGCGCACACACTCCCTCGATCTCCCACCCATATAGTCCCCTCACGATCTCGAGGGGATCTATCTATCACAAACACACCTCTCTCCCTCCCCATGCATCCATGCATCCATGTGTCCCTCTCGACCTTTTTTCCTTGTTGGCCAGACCTCTATTGGACATGTGCTACAGGGGTGTCTCTCTCCGTTGCAAACAATCACACACTAGCTATCTTCATGTATCTCCTCACCTCGCTTTTCCATCTTGGAGATGCATGCGTGATATGTTTGCATAAGAAATGAAAAAACACACTCTCTCTCTAATTTATCGTTTGTTGTCACTTTCTATTTCACACACATACTCTTTTTGCACACTTACTCATTCTCCTTCACACACACTTGATCTGTCTCGACTGAGGCACTCTCCTTGGTCCATAGCATATAGATTTATTGAAAAGTCAAACATCACAAAGTTTTACCATGTACGTGGAGAAAAATAATTACATCTAGTACGGCAAACATATACCATAAGATTCACCATGAGATGTAGTTTTGTATGATGTATCTTTGGTATTGTAGATATAAATTGTTGGAAATATGCCCTAGAGGCAATAATAAAAGCATTATTATTATATTTCCTTGTTCATGATAATTGTATTTTATTCATGCTATAACTGTATTATCCGGAAATCGTAATACACGTGTGAATACACAGACCATAACATGTCCCTAGTGAGCCTCTAGTTGACTAGCTCGTTGGTCAACAGATAGTCA
Organism: Triticum aestivum; assembly: GCF_018294505.1. Lineage (NCBI taxonomy): Eukaryota > Viridiplantae > Streptophyta > Magnoliopsida > Poales > Poaceae > Triticum > Triticum aestivum. Next base: position 489,404,940 of record NC_057801.1, on the reverse strand, counting down.
TGGTTTCCTGACTATGGACATTAGATGTCGTTGACAACGGGATCACATCATTAGGAGAATGATGTGATGGACAAGACCCAATCCTAAGCATAGCACAAGATCGTGTAGTTCGTTTTGCTAGAGCTTTTCCAATGTCAAGTATCTCTTCCTTAGACCATGAGATCGTGTAACTCCCGGATACCGTAGAAGTGCTTTGGGTGTACCAAACATCACAACGTAACTGGGTGACTATAAAGGTGCACTACAGGTATCTCCGAAAGTGTTTGTTGGGTTGACACGGATCGAGACTGGGATTTGTCACTCCGTATGACGGAGAGGTATCTCTGGGCCCACTCGGTAATGCATCATCATAATGAGCTCAAAGTGACCAAGTGTTTGGTCACGGGATCATGCATTATGGTACGAGTAAAGTGACTTGCCGGTAACGAGACTGAACGAGGTATTGGGATACCGACGATTGAGTCTCGGGCTTGTAACGTACCGATTGACAAAGGGAATAGTATACGGGGTTGCTTGAATCCTCGACATCGTGGTTCATCCGATGACATCATCGAGGAGCATGTGGGAGCCAACATGGGTATCCAGATCCCGCTGTTGGTTATTGACCGGAGAGCCGTCTCGGTCATGTCTGCGTGTCTCCCGAACCCATAGGGTCTACACACTTAAGGTTCGGTGATGCTAGGGTTATTAGGAAGACTTGTATGTGATTACCAAATGTTGTTCGGAGTCCCGGATGAGATCCGTACGTCATGAGGAGTTCCGGAAGGGTCCGGAGGTAAAGATTTATATATGGGAAGTTGTCATGCGGACACCGGAAAGTTTCGGGGGCATATCGGTATTGTACCGGGGCCACCGGAGGGGTTCCGGGGGTCCACCGGGAGGGGCCACCCCTCTTGGTGGGCCACATGGGCCGCATGGGGCAGGGCACCAGCCCCTGGAGGGCTGGGCGCGCCCCCCCTTGGGCCCATGCGCCTAGGGTTGGGGGGGGGGGAACCCTAAGGGGGGCGCACCCCCCTTGCTTGGGGGGCAAGCCCCCTCCTTGGCCGCCGCCCCCTCTAGATCTCATCTAGAGGGGGCTGGCCCCCTTTCCCCTTCCCCTATAAATAGAGGGGAAAGGGGAGGGCTGAATACCTGATTCAAGGCGCAGCCCCTCCCCTCCCCAGCCCCTCTCCTCCTCCGTTGAGTGCTTGGCAAAGCCTTGTCGGAGTACTGCCTCTCCACCATCATCACGCCGTCGTGCTGCTGCTGGAGCCTTCTTCCTCAACCTCTCCTTCTCCCTTGCTAGATCAAGAAGGAGGAGACGTCGTCCGTACCGTACGTGTGTTGAACGCGGAGGTGCTGTCCATTCAGCACTTGGTCATCGGTGATATGAATCACGACGAGTACGACTCCATCATCACCGTTCCCTCGAACGCTTCCGCACGCGATCTACAAGTGGTATGTAGATGCAAACTCACTCCCTTGACTCGTTGCTTAGATGAACTCATAGATGGATCTTGGTGAAATCGTAGGAAAATTTTTAATTTTCTGCAACGTTCCCCAACAGTGGCATCATGAGCTAGGTCTATGCGTAGTTCTCTATTGCACGAGTAGAACACAATTTTGTTGTGGGCGTAGATCTTGTCAACTTGCTTGCCGCTACTAGTCTTATCTTGCTTCAGTGGTATTGTGGGATGAAGCGGCCCGGACCAACCTTACACGTACGCTTACGTGAGACTGGTTCCACCGACTAACATGCACTAGTTGCATAAGGTGGCTGGCGGGTGTCTGTCTCTCCCACTTTAGTTGGAGCGGATTCGATGAAAAGGGTCCTTATGAAGGGTAAATAGAAGTTGACAAAATCACGTTGTGGTTATTCGTAGGTAAGAAAACGTTCTTGCTAGAACCCAATTGCAGCCACGTAAAAGATGCAACAACAATTAGAGGACGTCTAACTTGTTTTTGCAGCAATTGTCATGTGATGTGATATGGCCAGAAGTTGTGATGAATGATGAATGATATATTGTGATGTATGAGATCATGTTCTTGTAATAGGAATCACGACTTGCATGTCGATGAGTATGACAACCGGCAGGAGCCATAGGAGTTGTCTTTATTTTTGTATGACCTGCGTGTCATTGAAGAACGCCATGTAAATTACTTTACTTTATTGCTAAACGCGTTAGCCATAGAAGTAGAAGTAGTCGTTGGCGTGACAACTTCATGAAGACACATGATGGAGATCATGATGATGGAGATCATGGTGTCATGCCGGTGACGAAGATGATCATGGAGCCCCGAAGATGGAGATCGAAGGAGCTATATGATATTGGCCATATCATGTCACTACTATATAATTGCATGTGATGTTTATTATGTTTATGCATCTTGTTTACTTAGAACGACGGTAGTAAATAAGATGATCCCTTATAATAATTTCAAGAAGTGTTCCCCCTAACTGTGCACCGTTGCTAAAGTTCGTCGTTTCGAAGCACCACGTGATGATCGGGTGTGATAGATCCTTACGTTCACATACAACGGGTGTAAGACAGTTTTACACATGCAAACACTTAGGGTTAACTTGACGAGCCTAGCATGTACAGACATGGCCTCGGAACACAGAGACCGAAAGGTCGAACATGAGTCGTATGGAAGATACGATCAACATGAGATGTTCACCGATGATGACTAGTCCGTCTCACGTGATGATCGGACACGGCCTAGTCGACTCGGATCGTGTAACACTTAGATGACTAGAGGGATGTCTAATCTGAGTGGGAGTTCATTAAATAATTTGATTAGATGAACTTAATTATCATGAACTTAGTCTAAAACTTTTGCAAATATGTCTTGTAGATCAAATGGCCAACGCTCATGTCAACATGAACTTCAACGCGTTCCTAGAGAAAACCAAGCTGAAAGATGATGGCAGCAACTATACGGACTGGGTCCGGAACCTGAGGATCATCCTCATAGCTGCCAGGAAACAATATGTCCTAGAAGGACCGCTAGGTGACGCTCCTGTCCCAGAGAACCAAGACATTATGAATGCTTGGCAGTCTCGTGCTGATGATTACTCCCTCGTTCAGTGCGGCATGCTTTACAGCTTAGAACCGGGGCTCCAAAAGCGTTTTGAGCAACACGGAGCATATGAGATGTTCGAGGAGCTGAAACTAGTTTTCCAAGCTCATGCCCGGGTCGAGAGATATGAAGTCTCCGACAAGTTCTATAGTTGTAAGATGGAGGAAAATTGTTCTGTCAGTGAGCATATACTCAAAATGTCTGGGTTGCACAACCGCATGTCCTAGCTGGACATTAACCTCCCGGATGAGGCGGTCATTGACAGAATCCTTCAGTCGCTCCCACCAAGCTACAAGAGCTCTGTGATGAACTACAATATGCAGGGGATGGTGAAGACCGTTCCTGAAGTATTTTCAATGCTGAAGTCAGCAGAGGTTGAAATCAAGAAAGAACATCAAGTGTTGATGGTCAATAAGACCACTAAGTTCAAGAAGGGCAAGGGTAAAAAGAACTTCAAGAAGGAGGGCAAAGATGTTGCCGCGCCCGGTAAGCCAGTTGCTGGGAAGAAGTCAAAGAATGGACCTAAGCCTGAAACTGAGTGCTTCTATTGCAAGGGGAAGGGTCACTGGAAGTGGAACTGCCCCAAATAGTTAGCAGACAAGAAGGCCGGCAACACTAAAGGTATATTTGATATACATGTAATTGATGTGTACCTTACCAGTACTCGTAGTAACTCCTGGGTATTTGATACCGGTGCTGTTGCTCATATTTGTAACTCACAGCAGGAGCTGCGGAATAAGCGAAGACTGGCGAAGGATGAGGTGACGATGTGCGTCGGGAATGGTTCCAAGGTCGATGTGATCGCCGTCGTCACGCTACCTCTACATTTACCTACGAGATTAGTTTTAAACCTCAATAATTGTTATTTGGTGCCAAGTTTGAGAATGAACATTGTATCTGGATCTCGTTTAATACGAGATGGCTACTCATTTAAATCCAAGAATAATGGTTGTTCTATTTATATGAGAGATATGTTTTATGGTCATGCCCTGATGGTCAATGGTTTATTCTTAATGAATCTCGAACGTAATGTTACACATATTCATAGCGTGAATACCAAAAGATGTAAAGTTGATACCGATAGTCCCACATACTTGTGGCACTGCCGCCTTGGTCACATTGGTGTCAAGCGCATGAAGAAGCTCCATGCTGATGGACTTTTAGAGTCTCTCGATTATGAATCATTTGACACATGCGAACCATGCCTCATGGGCAAAATGACCAAAACTCCGTTCTCTGGAACAATGGAGAGAGCAACCAACTTGTTGGAAATCATACATACCGATGTGTGCGGTCCAATGAGCGTTGAGGCTCGCGGAGGATATCGTTATGTTCTCAGTCTCACTGATGACTTGAGTAGATATGGGTATGTCTACTTGATGAAACACAAGTCTGAGACCTTTGAAAAGTTCAAGGAATTTCAGAATGAAGTAGAGAATCAACGTGACCGAAAGATAAAGTTCTTACGATCAGATCGTGGAGGAGAATATTTAAGTCACGAATTTGGTACACACTTAAGAAAATGTGGAATCGTTTCACAACTCACGCCGCCTGGAACTCCTCAGCGTAACGGTGTGTCCGAACATCGTAATCGCACTCTATTGTATATGGTGCGATCTATGATGTCTCTTACCGATTTACCGCTATCATTTTGGGGATACGCTCTAGAGACAGCTACATTCACTTTAAATAGGGCACCGTCTAAATCCGTTGAGACGACACCGTATGAATTATGGTTTGGGAAGAAACCTAAGCTGTCGTTTCTAAAAGTTTGGGGATGCGATGCTTATGTCAAGAAACTTCAACCTGAAAAGCTCGAACCCAAGTCGGAAAAATGCGTCTTCATAGGATACCCTAAAGAAACCATTGGGTATACCTTCTACTTAAGATACGAGGGCAAGATCTTTGTTGCCAAGAATGGATCCTTTCTGGAAAAAGAGTTTCTCTCGAAAGAAGTAAGTGGGAGGAAAGTAGAACTCGATGAAGTACTACCTCTTGAACAGGAAAGTAGTGCAGCTCAGGAAAATGTTCCTGTGATGCCTACACCAACTGAAGAGGAAAATAATGATGATGATCAAGGTACTTCGGATCAAGTTGCTACTGAACTTCGTAGGTCCACAAGGACACGTTCCGCACCAGAGTGGTACGGCAACCCTGTCCTGGAAATCATGTTGTTAGACAACGGTGAACCTTCGAACTATGAAGAAGCAAGGGCGGGCCCAGATTCCAACAAATGGCTAGAAGCCATGAAATCCGAGATAGAATCCATGTATGAAAACAAAGTATGGACTTTGACTGACTTGCCCGATGATCGGCGAGCGATAGAAAACAAATGGATCTTTAAGAAGAAGACGGACGCGGACGGTAATGTCACCATCTATAAAGCTCGACTTGTCGCTAAGGGTTACCGGCAAATTCAAGGGATTGACTACGATGAGACTTTCTCTCCCGTAGCGAAGCTTAAGTCCGTCTGAATCATGTTAGCAATTGACGCATACTATGATTATGAGATATGGCAGATGGACGTCAAAACGGCATTCCTTAACGGCATCTTAAGGAAGAACTGTATATGATGCAGCCGGAGGGTTTTGTCGATCCTAAGAATGCTAACAAAGTATGCAAGCTCCAGTGATCCATTTATGGGCTGGTGCAAGCATCTCAGAGTTGGAACATTCGTTTTGATGAGATGATCAAAGCGTTTGGGTTTATGCAGACTTATGGAGAAGCCTGCGTTTACAAGAAAGTGAGTGGGAGCTCTGTAGCATTTCTCATATTATATGTAGATGACATACTTTTGATGGGAAATGATATAGAACTTTTGGAAAACATTAAGGCCTACTTGAATAAGTGTTTTTCAATGAAGGACCTTGGAGAAGCTGCTTATATATTAGGCATCAAGATCTATAGAGATAGATCGAGACGCCTCATAGGTCTTTCACAAAGCACATACCTTGATAAGATTTTGAAGAAGTTCAAAATGGATCAGTCCAAGAAGGGGTTCTTGCCTGTATTGCAAGGTGTGAGATTGAGCTCGGCTCAATGCCCGACCACGGCAAAAGATAAAGAAGAGATGAGTGTCATTCCCTATGCTTCAGCCATAGGATCTATTATGTATGCCATGCTGTGTACCAGACCCGATGTAAACCTTGCCGTAAGTTTGGTAGGAAGGTACCAAAGTAATCCCGGCAAGGAACACTGGACAGCGGTCAAGAATATCCTAAAGTACCTGAAAATGACGAAGGACATGTTTCTCGTTTATGGAGGTGACGAAGAGCTCGTTGTAAAGGGTTACGTCGACGCTAGCTTCGACACAGATCTGGATGACTCTAAGTCACAAACCGGATACGTGTATATGTTGAATGGTGGAGCAGTAAGCTAGTGGAGCTGCAAGCAGAGCGTCGTGGCGGGATCTACATGTGAAGCGGAGTACATGGCAGCCTCGGAGGCAGCGCATGAAGCAATTTGGGTGAAGGAGTTCATCACCGACCTAGGAGTCATACCCAATGCGTCGGGGCCGATCAAACTCTTCTGTGACAACACTGGAGCTATTGCCCTTGCCAAGGAGCCCAGGTTTCACAAGAAGACCAGGCACATCAAGCGTGAAAATGTTCAAGATGGAGACATAGATATTTGCAAAGTACATACGGATCTGAATGTCGCAGATCCGTTGACTAAACCTCTCTCACGAGCAAAACATGATCAACACCAGAACTCTATGGGTGTTCGATTCATCACAATGTAACTAGATTATTGACTCTAGTGCAAGTGGGAGACTGTTGGAAATATGCCCTAGAGGCAATAATAAAAGCATTATTATTATATTTCCTTGTTCATGATAATTGTCTTTTATTCATGCTATAACTATATTATCCGGAAATCATAATACACGTGTGAATACACAGACCATAACATGTCCCTAGTGAGCCTCTAGTTGACTAGCTCGTTGGTCAACAGATAGTCATGGTTTCCTGACTATGGACATTAGATGTCGTTGACAACGGGATCACATCATTAGGAGAATGATGTGATGGACAAGACCCAATCCTAAGCATAGCACAAGATCGTGTAGTTGATTTTGCTAGAGCTTTTCCAATGTCAAGTATCTCTTCCTTAGACCATGAGATCGTGTAACTCCCGGATACCGTAGAAGTGCTTTGGGTGTACCAAACGTCACAATGTAACTGGGTGACTATAAAGGTGCACTACAGGTATCTCCGAAAGTGTCTGTTGGGTTGACACGGATCGAGATTGGGATTTGTCACTCCGTATGATGGAGAGGTATCTCTGGGCCCACTCGGTAATGCATCATCATAATGAGCTCAAAGTGACCAAGTGTTTGGTCACGGGATCATGCATTACGGTACGAGTAAAGTGACTTGCCGGTAACGAGACTGAACGAGGTATTGGGATACCGACGATCGAGTCTCGGGCTTGTAACGTACCGATTGACAAAGGGAATAGTATACGGGGTTGCTTGAATCCTCGACATCGTGGTTCATCCGATGACATCATCGAGGAGCATGTGGGAGCCAACATGGGTATCCAGATCCCACTGTTGGTTATTGACTGGAGAGCCGTCTCGGTCATGTCTGCGTGTCTCCCGAACCCGTAGGGTCTACACACTTAAGGTTCGGTGACGCTAGGGTTATTAGGAAGACTTGTATGTGATTACCGAATGTTGTTCGGAGTCCCGGATGAGATCCCGAACGTCACGAGGAGTTCCGGAAGGGTCCGGAGGTAAAGATTTATATATGGGAAGTTGTCATGCAGACACCGGAAAGTTTCGGGGGCATATCGGTATTGTACTGGGGCCACCGGAGGGGTTCCGGGGGTCCACCGGGAGGGGACACCCCTCTTGGTGGGCCACATGGGCCGCGTGGGGTAGGGCACCAGCCCCTGGAGGGCTGGGCGCCCCCCTTGGGCCCATGCGCCTAGGGTTGGGGGGGGCCTAAGGGGGGCGCACCCCCCTTGCTTGGGGGGCAAGCCCCCTCCTTGGCCGCCGCCCCCCCTCTAGATCTCATCTAGAGGGGCCCGGCCCCCTTTCCCCTTCCCCTATAAATAGAGGGGCGAGGGGAGGGCTGAATACCTGATTCAAGGCGCAGCCCCTCCCCTTCCCAACACCTCTCCTCCTCCGTTGAGTGCTTGGCGAAGCCCTGTCGGAGTACTGCCTCTCCACCATCATCACGCCGTCGTGCTGCTGCTGGAGCCTTCTTCCTCAACCTCTCCTTCTCCCTTGATGGATCAAGAAGGAGGAGACGTCGTCCGTACCGTACGTGTGTTGAACGCGGAGGTGTTGTCCGTTCAGCACTTGGTCATCGGTGATCTGAATCACGACGAGTACGACTCCATCATCACCATTCCCTCGAACGCTTCCGCACGTGATCTACAAGTGGTATGTAGATGCAAACTCACTCCCTTGACTCGTTGCTTAGATGAACTCATAGATGGATCTTGGTGAAACCGTAGGAAAAATTTTAATTTTCTGCAACGTTCCCCAACATAAATAACATTTGTGTAAACCTGATCAAAGTTTCCAAAGTTTGACTTCTAAAAAATTTACATGCACTGCATTATCGAGCGGATGGAATATCTCTTTCCCCCTCTCAGCTATCCGACTCACCACTCAGCCTTATCGGGGCTCCTCAATCTCTCTCAAACTTTATTGGTCAGTTTGGACCTGACCCTCATGCCTTGATGGCTGGTACTGCCTGGTGTGGACGTGAGATGTAAAATTATTCTGCCTGGCCAGGCTTGTGTGGTGCTGAAGCGTTTGGTTCATGCCTGGGCCAGGCAAAGCATCAATGTCCCATCAATAAATCCATGCATCAATTATTTAATGCTAATATCCATCCATGTTGTTGTTAGCCTCGTGGCCGCATGACCAGGCACGGCCAGGCATTTGAAATTGGTCGCCTGGGCCAGGCTTCTTGCAGTGTCTGGAGTTCAGCCAGGCTAATTAAAGTGCAAGGGAACCCAGGCCAGGCGGGCTTTCTTTTTCATAGGGTAGCAACCAAACAAGCGTGCATGAAATCCAGCCACAACCCCAGGCCAGGCAAAAGATGCTCAGGACGCAAGCCAAACTGGCCTTATATCTCCCTGGTTCACATATACACATGTCTCGCTCGCGCTATACATATAGACCCATCCAACACTCTCCGCCCTTGTTCTCTCTCCATGTGACACACCCCCCTAAGTACCATAATCCCTCACTCCATCATAGGCGCAAGCACCCCCGTCCTAAGTATGATTATCTCTTACTAGCCATCAGGAACACACGTATTGTCTCCTTCTATCCATATGTCTATCTCGATATCTCTCGGGGCATCTTCTATCGCGCACACACCTTGTCACTCGACTCCCACCCATGTAGTCCCATCACGATCTCCAGGGGATCTCTCTATGACAAACATACACTCTCTCCTCCCCATGTCTGCATTTTCTCCGTACGTCTCTCTCGACCTCTCTCCCTTGTTTGTCAGACCCCTCTTGGCCACGTGCTAGGGGTCTTGCTCTCTCGGTTCTAAACAACCACACACTATCTCCTCACCTTGCCTCTGTTGTCGAAGATGCGTGTGTGATATGTTTGCATAAGACACGCACACTTTTTCTCTACTTTTATCGTGTGTTGTCCATGTCTCTTTCACACATGCACACACACTTTTTTCACTCACTCTCTCTCTCTCTCTAGTTAGGGACTCTGTCACGTCCATAAGCATATGGATGTTTTGAAAAGTCAAACCTCAGAAAAGTTTGACCAGGTATATGTGGAGAAAAACATTTACATCTGGAACGATCATTAGATTCATCACAACATGTACTTACTTCATACTATCATTTATCTTTGGTATTGTAGATATAAGTAATTTCTTTATAAACTTGGTCAAAGTTTCAAAAGTTTGACTTAAAAAAATGTTGGAACTACATTATCGAACGGAGGGAGTAGCTCTTTCTCTCTCTGTGCTATCTCTCACGGGCCTCCCCTCTCACTCGAACTCTCTATACCGACGGATTATACGCTCACTGTGTCAGCGTATAGCTCCATATATTGTTTAGTTGACCGGTCAACCAATCCACATGCTGCCTTGTCAGCTCGTGTTCTGTATCTTCGTGTGCTGGCCCATGTGGCAGTGGGTGAAAATAAGTAAACTAGAGGCCCATCTGACACGCGGTGAGTAAACAAAGTTGAAACCACTCGGGGTAGCACCCCACACGCTAGTAAATTGAGGGCGCATTGAGGACAAACTTATTGCGCACGAAGGACACACTCGCGCACAATTCACCACTGTGCGGCGGCATGCACAGAAGGACGCACTCGCGCACACCCAACACACAACACACACCAGCACACGTGTACACCGGCGTCGCCGCCGGTTGAGATGGACGGTGAGGCATCCAACAAGCGGAGGCGGCTCGAGCCAAAACCGCATCCAGCGAGCCTGGACTTCATCAGCAGCCTCCCCGACGACATGCTGCTCGTCATCATCGGCCTCCTCCCCACCAAATCTTCCATGCGGACCGCCCTGCTCTCCCAGCGGTGGCGCCCCCTCTAGCGTTGCGTCCCCCTCAACCTCACCGTCGACAGCTGCCTCTGCGACAGGGATTGCAAACGAATGGCCGCAGTCTCCAAGATCCTTTCATCGCACGCTGGGCCAGCCAGATGCCTTGACATCCACATGTTCAGTACCAACTGCAAGGTCCAACCCAAGTTCGATGAGTGGTTCTTATCCCCCGCCCTAGATCAGTTCGAGGAGCTCAGCTTTGAAGCTGGACGATGTCGCTCTCTACCGTCGTCCGCGCTCCGCCTCACGCCAATGCTGCGCCGCGCCAGCTTCAGCTCCTGCTATCTTCCCCAGATTAATGCGGCGCCCGCCCTTCTTCTCCCTCAACTCAAGCAGCTCGACCTCTTCAACGTTGTCATCTCGAAGAAGGCTATGGAGCACCTACTCCGCAGCTGTACTGCGCTCGAGTACCTTCGTCTTGAGCAGATCCACGGGTTCATTAGCCTCCACATCGCCTCGACGAATCTCCGATGGATTTATGTGTCTTGCTGGCCCCGCAACAAGACATCAATTGGGAAGAGATCACTCCAGCTGTTCCACGTTATGGTCATTGAGAATGCGCCTTTCCTTGAGAGATTGCTTGTATCGGATCTAGAAGGTCCAACAAAAATCAGGGTCATTGACGCGCCGAAATTGACAGCGTTGGTGTACTCGTCTGCCAAATTCTCCGAACTCTTTATTGGATCCGTAATCGTTCAGGTACAACACTCATCTTCTTCTCCGTCTTCTTGAAATTCACATTTTTAAATTTCTTCTTGATGTATTTACGACCGTCTTCCAGAAAATGATTCCCACAAGCTTGACCCAGTCCATGCGCACAGTGAAGATCTTAGCACTAAAATCTATCGGCCCCAATCTGGATCAAGTTGTTGGATTCCTTACATGCTTTCCGTGCACGGAGAAGCTACTCATCGAGGTGAAACTTCTTTCCTATAAGTAAACGGTAATCACAACGTAGCTCAATTTTTTCGTAATTTTCCCAAATTACGATGACAAGTGTAGTGTTCAAAACTGCATCTACGCACTGCACCGAAAGAAATGTTTTTAGTATTTTTTTCTCACGTGATCACCTGCATCGTTTTTATGCTGTACTACTATAGTAGCCTAGGCTAGTCATAGTGGAAAGTAACTTAGACTACTCCAGTAACTCTATGGTTACCCTAAGAGCAAGTACTACCTCCGTCCTGGTTTACTCTTCCAATTTTGTAGTATCAAAATTTGACCATAGATTTAACTGACAAAATGTTAATGCATGTCACTAAGAACTATATCGTTGGATTCGTATTTGAACATAATTTCAAATGGTGTAATTTTTAGTGACATGCATTGGCATTTTCTTAGGTAAATCTATGGTCAAAATTTTATACTAAATACGAGGTAGTATTCCCTCCGTCCCAAAATTCTTGTCTTACATTTGTTTAGATACGGATGTATCTAACACTAAAATGTAACTAGATACATCCGTATTTAGACAAATTTAAGACAAGAATTTTGGGACGGAGGGAGTACAAAAGTGGGCTATGTAGGCCAAAACATGTGCCAAATTCACTTGTGATGCATTTGGCATCGATGCCCCTCCATTGCTCACCTGGTGCCCCAATCTGGATCACCTACTTTGCTCCGGTGCCAAATTAACTCACGCAATGAAAAAACACTGCGTGGGAGAGAGAGAGGACTGAGGCAATAAAAAAACACTTGTTTGGGAGAGTGAGAGGCTGGTGTAGTTGGTTTGATTGATTTGTTTATACATGTGGGTCTGTGTGCACAGCGGTGCCAACTCTCTCACATCGCGAGAGCGGTGCCAAAATCTTTTGATTTGACATCGATGCGTATTATGTGGCATACTTTTGCGAAATATGGCATCGGCCACATAGTGGAAGGCAACAAATGCCCAAGCTCTTCACGTGCTCCTAGTTAAATGAGAGGAAACAGAAAGAGAGAGAGAGAGAGAGAGAGAGAGAGAGTGAAAAAATATCACTAGCCAGCCAACCCTATCGTATGAGCGAATGATATTGGTACCTCTTGATGACATGGCAATCTTATACAGCCAGCTGCTCTAATATGTTCTCTTCTTTTGCAGATAAAAAAGACCCGAAAGTGAAAAATGTGCTGCACTATAACAATCTCATCGAATGCCTTGATCTCCATCTTACAGAAATTGATTTGATCGACTACCGAGGCAGCACATCTGAGATTAAATTGGCCAGGTTCTTTGTTCTGGAGGCAAGTGTGCTCAAGGTAATGAGGTTTGGCGTTCTCTGGCGCAACAATGAATGGCGTGCTGATCACCGCAAGCGTCTAAGCCTAAATGACAAAGTCTCCGCAGAAGCTGAATTTGTTTTTGAAACATCAAGTGGCCAGAGACTCGAAAACTTATTTGCCCATTAGTGACTTGTCAGGGCGGTGGATTTTAGTTTGTACGATAATGCTGCATCCACCTAAAGTAACGAAAGTTCTTACGTAAACTTCCTAGTAATTCCCTCTTCGTAGGTGCAGCATTACTCCTAACATTTGTAATATCAGTTTGAAACTTGTAATATTGCCGTGTCCTATTCCTGCGTTTTCAAAATCCTGCGAATCAAACAGGTCCTGAGTTGGTGATGATGTTGTGCCTCCCATCTTTCACCAATAGCCGTCGGATCTAGATCTGACGCATACAAACCAAGCTTCTCCATTTTTGCAAAAAGATGCCCGCACTTGTTCCCTATTTACAAACAACTCCTTGTCTCTCACAATCAGCCTTATCTCCTCCCCACCACATCTAGAAGGCCGTGGAAAAATCTGGCGCGATGGCCGCTGCCGGAGCCGTCCACCCCCAATCTTGGTGTTCCGTGCAATGCACGGGCATCTACGCACGGGAAATTATGTCGAACAGGGCTAGTTGTAAGCAGGCTAGCTCTACAGCCATGATGATAGTGACTGCAGACGGTGAGGCTGACTATGGTATGCCGAACACGGCGCCTATACTCAGGTGTCATCTCCGGCGCAGGGTCTTGTCACTTCACTGTGAGGAGCAGCACGTAATAATTTGACCAACGGGTAGTACAGTGCTAGTACTCCTACTACTACATTGGTAGTACTACTACTAGTACTAGTAGCACCACCGTCTGGATTTAGGAGTACTACCACGTCCATCTGGATTTTAGTATTTGACTAGCAATATCTAGTAATGCATGTCACAAAAAATGTACTACTCCCTCTGTAAATAAATACATGGTGTTTTATTCCTATCGGCGAGAGAACTTAATGTTTTTTTGCTAACTAGAGTACTAATAGGATTACATGCAATGAACTAAACACTGCATGTCATGTTTGGTAGTCTCAAGTCATTGAAAGCATGCACGGCCCACATCTCTCATTGGTTGATATGTCACGAAATAAGAAACAAGGAGGGAGTTAATGCACCGTGCCTAAGTGTTTTGGGATTATTTGGTTTTCGTAAGGTGACTTACACAACATTTTTGTTTACATGCATTAACATTTTATTAATTAAATCAAAGGTCAAAACTTGGCGCAAAATGCAAAGGGGACCAATAAACCAGTAAACATCAAACTTCTCTCGTTTGGCCCCAACTAGAGGTCCGGTGAGATGACTATACTGCACCGGCACGGAGGGGGACGCAACTTCATTGACTTACGGCAACTGCCTTTGGGTGAATGACACGTGGGCCCAGGGGGTGGCTGGCCCACCTATCATACAGCCAAAGGCAGGTGCAGTAGAGGGCCGAGGAGTAGTACGAAATCCTACGCACCTACGCAGCTAACCAAGGGCAAGAGTGATCACTCGAATCGCAAGATCAGTTGACTAGAAGCTAAGCTAGACCCATGGAGGCGATGAGCGCGAGCATCAGCCGGCTGTGCCAGATGGTCCACGACGCCGGCCTGCGGCCCGACACCGAGGAACGTCTCCAGGTAGTATTGCTTGAGGCCGCCAGGGCGAGGGGCCGCTTGGACGACAACTTCGTCTCCTTGTTCGACGAGGTCCTCGTCGGTTTCCTCGACAAGTTCACCATCGTCAAGAAGCTCGCGGACGACTTTGACGTAAGCCTCCAGCCGACGCGCCCAGGCTCTGCGATGCCCGCCACCCTCAACGGCCACTATGGTGACAACCTCTTCGACGCACTGGTGGCCCTGCGACTGCCCGCCGTCGCGCCGGAGAATGTCCACCTCGAGGTCGCGCTCGCCGCGCAGCGCCTGGCGCAGCAAGACACCATCGACATAATCACCCACGTCTACGCGCAAATCGTCCACAAGGACTACTACATGCAAGAGGAGGACGATAGGACGCTGGCCTTCTTGGACCGCAGGGCAACCTTGGACGGCACTGTTCAGAAGCACGTTGAGCTCGCCGCCAACGCCGCTGCTCCTCACACGTCGGTTGGTGACCCGGCGCACTAGGGCGTGAGGATGTCGTTGATGGATCCGTATGTATTTTTATCTTTCCGTCAAATCCATGTAGTAGTATATGATACTACAGTAATTATCTTACCTTTCGCATCAACTTCATAATTTTCGTACGTACTCCATGCATGAACGGCGCCAGAACCAAACTTCTCATTACTCTAGGCAAAATCGTTATTTTCTATCTATCGGTCGCGCCATGGAGCAGAACCAAATTTTACAAGTTACGAGTTCAAAAGGAAAAGCCTGCCGTGTTCGCGTCGCACCCCCACACGGTTGGTCCGGCACGCCGCTCAAGCGGGAATGCGTGCGGTGTTGCATTTTCACTTACAAGTGGGACCGCAGTTGAGCAAACCGACTATCGGCAAACCCCCACCCCGCCCACCACGCGATGGCTGAGAAAACAGGAGGGAGAAGAGATGGCTGTAGCACGGACTCCAAGAAAATTGGTGTCGGATGGGACTCGTGTGGGTGGCGTGTGCCGTACTGCTAGACGTGAATGCTAGTTATGGCCCATGCCACCCCACTATATCGAGCCTATATCGAGGTACGTAGAACAAATTTCCTGCAGTCCATGCTCAGCCCTCCTCTATCTCTCTTCTCAGCCAGCCAGCGGACGCGCGGAGCCCATCGTTTGTTTGCTCACATGCGGTCCCACATGTCAGTGAAAACGCAAGAGGACCCACTGAACCTGCACATCTTTCACCTCGACGTGCTGGTGATGAAAAACAAATCCAATAAAGATCTTCGGTGGCCGCTTTTGGAGTTACTCAAGAGTAGTAAGATTCTATTTACAGTTTAACCCAAGATGCACATCTCGTGGCTTCAACTACCACTCTATTTTCTTTCATGACACGACCTGGATGCTGGATGTCCCACGTGTCGGCAAAAGGAGGAAGAACCCGACCAAATCTTCGGTTGTGCTCTCGGATTAGACTAGTTGTGCTAACTTAAAAATTTTATTGTGTACTCCCTCCGTTCCAAAATACTTGACTTCCATTTGTCCAAAAATGGATGTACCTATATACTAAAACATGTCTAGATACATATATATTTTGACAAATAGAAGGCATGTATTGTGCAACGGAGGGAGTAGAATGGATGCAAGTTTTTGTATTGGGAAGAAGAGTACATCCATATATTGATAGAGCGCAATTTAGTAGATGTTCTATCACTTTTAGCTAGCACAGAGGCTAGAGATGAGATTAGTGCACTTGTTGATACTCCTACTAGAATAGAGGCTAGACATGAGACTAGATGCGAGGAAGCAACGTCTACTTCTTTACACTCGAAGAAGAAAGAAGCACGCAAGATCGAGCCTCCGCAGATCAACAATGAATGCATCGAGAAGGCACTAATCCAACTTACAGGAGTAGTAAAATGTATTCTTGTGGTTCTTGTTTTCTTTGGTCTTGCTTTTCTAGTCAAAATTATCGTTGGAGTTCGTGCAAAACGGAGGTCCGTTTGGGGTCGTGCGTTGGAGTTGGCCTTACAAGTGGGACCGCAGTTAAGGAAACCGACTATCGGCAAACCCCCACCTCGCCCGCCGCGCGATGGCTGAAGTTAGAGAAACGACGAGGTTGAAGAGATTGCTCTAGCACGGACTCCAAGAAATAATATGGTGTCAGATGGATGTCGTGGTGGTGGCGTGTGCCGTACTCCTGGACGTGAATGCTTGTTCTGGCCCATGCCACCCTACTACTCCTACTACTTACTCCTACTATATAGTACTAGTATCGAGGATTCGAGGTGCTGGTTACGTACAGCGAACACATTAACATATGGCTACAGTAAAAACACCCGCCCGACGCGCGAAGCATGTGAAGCTAGTACAAATAGTGTACTACTATTGTTGATTGGCCTCATCCGATAACCTGTTGCAATGCACGTACAATTATGTATTCGGAAAATATTTTTTGCCTCGTCGCACCACTCACTCAGAGAAGCGACTCGAAAGCCATTCATAAATTTAGTAAGTTTATCACAGGCATATCATTTTATTACATACAACAGGTCATCAACCCACATCGACAACGAGGATACATTATAAATACTAAAGTTTTCACCACACAACAAATAACAAGCAATGAAATGAACTTCAACTCAACCATTCCTCGGCGTTGGAAACGCTTGCTTTGAACCACAAGTGATTCTCTGGGACGGGCCATCCATTGTCGATCTGGAGACCAACGCAGGACTGATCATCCAGGCTGAAGCGGCCTACTATATCAGTACCAGGGTAGGGAACCACCCAAATGTCCGAGGTATAGACACAGTTGCTTCTCATAAATGGTAGTAACGTTGTGTCAACAGCAGTTGGATCGCCTTTCACCATCATTGGATAGTTTTGTCCAAGGAAGAGCGAGTTTTCTCCAAGACTATCAATTCTGTACCAGGGAGAAGGAGTTGGCGCTAGCACACTAGTATCCATCCCGAATACCATGCAACGGGTGTTGGAATAGGTCCGGAGAGTGCGACCATGGGAGACTACACCTGCTTCCTTAGCAGTAACATCATCAGTGGGCTGTATACACACAAGAAGAGGTGATCCATCGGAATTAGTTGCCAGGCGCCACAGAGTATATGGGCGCTGCTCGTCCTCATGCTCGTGATCATCACCATCGTCATCTCCCCCTTGGTTATAAAAATTTTCAAGTATAGGTGGTGGAATGTTCACAGGACCTTGGAAACACAAGAAGAAGGTTAATTAGTAAAGGGAAACTTGCTAACCCGCATGCATGTGGATGAAACAATTATAATTACGGTGGAAGACAAACGTACCGAAAGCATAAGGATTCCATGCAAAAACAGTGCCACGAGTGGTGGCAGCAAACACAAGGCCCTCGTATTGAATTGCATCACAGTACTCATCCGTGTACAGAAACTGATTTTTGAGCAATATCCATCGAGTCAAACCACCAAGGACGGCAACAAGCTTGTCGAAGATAGCAACAACTTCATAGTTGTTGTAATTCCAAGAGCGGTTGGGAACTCGACAAATTGCTATCTTCCATAGAAGACAGTCACCATGATCGTATTTGAACGTGCGTACAATACCGGTGTGCTCAACCTCTGGGCAGTCTGCTGAGATTTTTGGAAGTGGAACCCGGTCACGAGTGTACACATTCACAAGTTCCCACTCGCAGTTGGACCCAATGTAAACAACCCAATCTCCATTTGCGCCTGCCCAAGCCTTGCCCTCAAGAGATGGCATCTTAACATCATACGTATCATTATCAAGCGGCATCAACTTGCACAGGGCGAGGCCTCCGTCGTGCCGGCGCCAGTCATCAGGGTCACGGCAAAGAAGATAGGGGAGATCAAACCGCTCCTTGACTCTTGGGTTCCTTGTAATGATGTTATTAGTTGAGTCGAGAATGGGCTTGAACGAACCTGCCATGCTAGCCGAGGTGATGACGTCGCACCGATCAATGAGTTCCTCCACCACGTCATCTTTCAGATCGGGGCAAGAATAACGGGGTCGTTTCCGGCCTGTTCCCTCCATGGAGAAGACGATCGAACAATGGCAGAAGAAAGGGTGAAGGGCTAAAGGAAAATGGAGGAGGGAGAGGAAGAGCGTGCGACAGCAGTTCCAAATCGAGAGGGAAAGGCGAAGAGTCGGTGGACGGTTGCCAGTTTGCCACGGTTCACGAAGAGGCGCCCCGGCCTACACGTCCGTTCGGAAATACTCCTACTACTCGCCGTCGTCTCACTGATATGTTGGAACGGGACCACATGTCAATGAAACATGGTGTGTAATTTCTCGTGCAAAATGCTATCTGGCCGCGTTGGCCCGAGGTGCCGCATTAGTTATCGACCTTTATTTTTTAATGGCGTGCCGTTCAGTTTTGAAGCACGACTAACTGGTACTGTACACAGAGAAAATATAAACTACTCTACCACTACTCCACCTCCAGTACTAGTAGTATAAAAAAGATATATAGGCTGGAGCTTCAGCGCTTTCTTGCCAAGGGCTGCCCACTTGCTTCTCACACTACCACCCTCTCTCCAGATCTAAAAAAGACGGCCCCTCTCTCCCTCCTCACCGGTGGTCACAGATCCGCCGGGGAAGAAAAGGACGTGCAGCATTGACGCACTCGTCGTCGGCGAGCGAGGTCACGCACTGACGACAAGGCCGTCCTCTCAGACCTAGCGCCCGCGGGATGGCCTCCGTCCCCAAGCTCGCTGCCGTAGTGTGTGCGGAGGACGACGACCACGAGCGAAGCCACTTCCCGCCGACCCTCAGGTATGCTACCTCTTTTCGAACCATACCCTTGTTCTATTGCCCCATCTGCCACGTCGTTGCATGTGGATCTTTTTCCACTCCACCATCTTCCCAATTTGCTATCCTCTGCTCTGCTGGCCACGCAGACGAAAACCATAATTTGCACTATTAAACGAAACCCTACTTCATGCAGACTAATCCATGTCTGGGTTGAATAAGGAAAGGAAGGGAGACTGTACTGTCCAAGAGAGTAGGCATCGAACCCGCATCTAGGTTGAAAAGGGGAAAATCAGTAGCTAAGGAACGAGTCTCGTGTCTCTTGGTTGAAGAAGGGTAGAAAGGCATGACAACGCAATAGAGAATGACCAGGTCGATCGGTTTGTTGTCCTCACATAGGAAAAAGGTGGCTAAAGAGAACAAAAATGGGACGTAATCCACATATGCTGCCTGGATATTTGTTGCTCTGGGCAACCATACCTCCCTCACCACTCTGCGTCCGTGGAGGTACATCGTACTGGTGCGCCCACTGTCCGAATGGGCCTCCCATGCTCTTATTGCCACTTTTTTTGCTGTTAGTATAACGCCAGCAGTCAAGTCAAGCAATGCTACTGCTAAAGTGATGCCACATTTAACTAATGCCGCTCTCAGTCTAATGCCACCGATAAATTTAAGCAATGCCATTTAATGTCACTGGATTATTTCAGGGTTAGCTGTTGATTGTGGATGTATTAAAGATTTTTCAGCTAAGGCATTCTAATGTTGTTGCACAGCCCGTATACCAACGATGAAACTTGTTACTACCTTCAGATTTTTGCACTGTTAATGCTTATAGATTACATACCTCACTTTCATGAGATAAGTTAATTTTTTTGTACAGTGTCACCAAAATGCCAAGGCGCTGATGTCATTTTATTTTGGTTAAACTGCACAAACAATTATGAAGACAAGAGGAAAGGTCAAGAGTGGGCACCTCCTCCTCCGGCTGTTCTCTTGATTCGTTCGATCAAGTTTTTATGTTTGATCGATTATCAAGATTGGGATAGCAATTTTTAAGGTCCCCCCGAGTTCGAAATGATATTTACCTTGGAGGTACATGGTTTGCAATTTTTTATACTGTCATTAGTTAATAATGCTAGTTACCTTCAGACTTTTGTATTTGGTTTAATGCTCATGCACAGCTAGTATACCAATGCTGAAACTTGTTACCTTTACATTTTGTATTGTTAATTCTTATAGAAACCTTCCAGTGCTAGAGTTTATTGAAATCTGTTCAGTAAAACCATTGTACTGTACCCTGTAATAAACTAACTACTCTACTGTTGCACTAGCCACTGGATTAGTGTATATTTGTAGTATTCGAATGGTGTTGCATTAGCGTATGGACATAAATAAAGTGTGGCAAGCTTTCCCAGATATGTGCTCAAGAAAACTACTACCTGTTTTTCTAAATACTAGACGTTTGGGTACTTTAAATTGAACCGCGAAAACGTCTTATATTAAGGAACAGAGGGTGTAGAGTTCACTCAAATTATCCCGGTAAAGCTAGTCACACCTTTGTTAAAATTAATGTTCATTATGTTATCGGAGGAGGTCTGTATGTTTGTCTCTAATGCCTGTCGACTACATACCTGACATCATGATGTAATGTTAAGTCATTTCCTTTTGTACAGTGTCACTGAATTGTCAAGGCGGTGATGGCATTTTATTTTAGTAGAACTGCACAAAATTTGCTTAAAAGAAGAGGAAAGGTCAGGAATGGCTCAGTTTTTCAGAAAAAACTATGTATGCCTTCCTGACATCAGCCGTTGTTGCTTTATTTATTCCTTCAAACAGGTGGTTAGAAACAGTCTTGCTACCTTTTCCCATTAAGAAATTGGAATGCTTATATTTGTGAGTCTATGCTTCAACTAGTGCCACTTTTATAGTAATCACACTTTCAATATCTATGCAAACAGGGATGCTCGATTTTAGTGGAACTGCACAAAAAGTCCAACTGGTTCAACATTAGGAGCATGTTTTTTTCCAAACCTTTATATCCAATTGGTGGCACTATGAGCTGTTCATTACGAAGGTACATGGTTTGCTACTATCTTGCTACTCTTTTTGTACTGTCATTAGATAGTAATACTAGTGGTTTGCATGTGAATTTATTGGCAGGGTGGACCTACATTGGAGGTGCAGGACAGGATTCAATGATTGGATGCTCAATTTCGGTTGTATCGATTTCACCTCTTCCATCACTGCGAACATGGATATCCTTGGTCTGATGAAGAATAGGCGCTATATTTCTGCTCTGAACCAGCAAATCAATTCAGTATGAAATTGTCCAGGGCAAAACATAACTGTATCAGATTGTCCAGTGCAGAACATGACAGATGCTAAGCGGAAGAGACATGTTTAAACCGAAAATACATGGTGTGGTATATGTTTACTAGCTGCTTGATATTTGTGCAGACAGAGATGTCTGCCCGTTGCTATTTGGCAAACAAACAAAGTGTCCGCAATTTTGGTTGAACTGCACAAGAGAATAGTATAGTCACTGCATGCAGTGCCATTTGAAAATAGACACAAAGATTGGATAGTCACTTCATGGACTGCAGAAAAGTAGTACTGTACTATTTACTGGCCAACACTAGGTGCTTCATTGCTTTGGTCTGATTATACAATGGGCATCATTTTGCCTAAGTTAAAGTTTGTATTCCGAAAATAGTCTCGCGGTGTGATCGAGAGAAGACCAAATCATATTGCAGTGGATGTTCCTCCATCATGTGTGGTTCATTCTCATGGTTCCAGCTGTTGGTGAAACCACTTACGTTTGCAAGAGGAATTGTAGACTTCACAAACAAATTTGTCTTTCAGTCTGTACTGAATGTTGGCCAAGAGAAGCATCCATGTTAGTAGGAAGAACAGATGTTTTTTCTAGATCTTTGCTTTTGGAGCTACATATTTGTATATGATCTGTGAATCATTGAGATGCATTAACATGTTGATCTTATGTATGGGAATCGTACTAGTTAGTTTTAGTTGCGACGCAAGATCCGAAGTGGCTGATCTTTGCTTTTGGAGCTACATATTTGTATATGATCTGTGAATCATTGAGATGCATTAACAGTTACTTATTTCTGTTCGCTCAGTGTTTACAAGTTACTGATCGATCACTAGCTAGCCTACAAATGCGCTCCTGGCAGTTTTATTTGCGACGCAAGATGCGAAGTGGCAGTTTTTTGAATAAAAATGCCTACCTCTGAAGAAACTGACAAGCTACACTATCGATCCTACACGGATAAAAATGCCTACCTCTGAAGAAACTGACAAGCTACACTATCGATCCTACACGGATAAATAGCGGATCACGCACGTACTACCTCCTTTCCGGTTTGCAGGGCTCAATTCAAGAAACGACCTACTCGATCCTACACGAATAAATAGCGGATCACGCACGTACTAGTACCTCCTTTCCGGTTTGCAGGGCTTAATTCAAACCTCTCACCAACCAAGGTACTCCCTCCGTCCGGGTTTATTAGTCCCGTGAGCAAAGCAGCAAGACCAAGGCATGGCAATAATTAATGGCATGCAGAAGTTTAAGCCTAATTAATTCCAGCGATTTAAGTGGCTGCATGCGTGCCCTCGGCTGCGACTCGTTGCATGCTGCTTCGCGTACTGCCTGCGAGCGATTCTGAGTGCCTGCATGCAGCCGGCCGTAATTAAGGCAGCTAACTGATGCGAAAAAAGATACACTTTAATTGTTGCGGGCTTTTTAAATCCGTGGAATCATTATTGACAAGGAGGGAGATGATTCGAGTGCACTCGTTTGACCGCCATGCCGGCTTGCGACCCAGACGGGACGGGACGGCACAGTCATAATTTCAGTTTCTCTAGTTTTCCACGGCAAGCTGGCGCGCTAAGCCATTATGCATTGAATTCCGATGACCGTCGCGCTACCTTCCCCCTATAAGTACTGTTTCCCGGCCTTCTCCGGTGCCACCGTGACCCAACTCGCCATATCCTCATAAGCCCCCACCAGCCCGACGTCGCTCGCCACGTCCGCCATGCCCCCGCCCGTCCGCGGTAGGCGACGCCGAAGGCGGTCACCGCCGGAACTAGTGTTCAGTTTTTCACCGGAAGGCAGACGGAGGGAGGAGGCATTCTATCTGTCTTTAGATGGCAATGCGGAGATCGAGGAGTTGTTGGAGCGCGACCGCATGGCGGAGGAGCAGGAGTTGTTGGAGCACGACCGTCTGGCAGAGGAGCAGCGTATCGCCGATTTGCGCCGCTAGCGGGACATGGAGCAGCAGCGCACCGACGCTCTGAGTCGCGAGCAGAGTGCCCGCAACTGGGCCGACTACATGGAGGCCGGCGCTCGACAAATAGCCCTAGAGGTTGTCGGGCACGCACGTGTTCGTGATGCCGATTTTTACTACCAGCTCGTGAAGTGGGTTTCCCGCTTGGAAGCCGAACCTTCGGTGGACCACGCCGGCATGGAAAGGGCCAACGCGCGCGAAGAACATGCCCTATCGCACCTCTTGCAAGTCCGAGGCGAGGCGCAGGACGCCGGTGCCGGCGTTTAGCGTGTACCACAGATGGCGGCCGGCATCATCTAGTTAGCTAAGAGTAAGTTAGTACTTGTACGCTACTAGAGTATTAGTGGGAGTAGATAGTTAACTTGGCTATGATGGTTGTCAACATGGAAGTTTAGTACTCTATATGTGGATCAGACGTGTTACTTTGCTCTGAATGTTGAACTTTCCTTTTGAACGTACGGAATGGGCTGTTATTTTTTTAAATGGGTTGTATTTGTCCTCCACGGGTTTAGAGGCTGACTTGTGGGCCTAGCAAGTTGACGCGTACACAATCAGGAGATGATTGTACGTGGAGAGGATGACAGCAGGGACCCGCCAAGGTCATGGCAGTACGCAAGCAAGTGCCTCCTTATTTCAAGCCAATAAAAAATGGCTCCTCCTAGTGGATTTCTGACATCTGGGTCCCATGCCATTGTCAACGTAGTCAATAAACGAGAGAATTGCACAACGAGCGGCTGACACCAGGGACCCAGCAGCTCGCCCAGTTATTTTTGTTTTGGGTTAATTTGATAAATGCCACTCCAAATCTGGTGTATCCGAGAAATGCCACTGCAATTTCCAAACTTTGAAAAATGCCATTTCATGCCATTTCTAGTGGCATTTTTCGAAGTCTGGAGTGGCGTTTTTCAAAGTTTGCAAACTGCAGTGGCATTTTTCAAAGTTTGCAAAAATTGAAGTGGCATTTTTCAAAGTTTGGAAATTGCAGTGGCATTTTTATGAATCGCCATAATCGGAGTGGAATTTATCTAATTATTTTTGAGACGGAAGCAGGGTGTCAGCTGGGCTGTGCGGGACACTCTGGCCTGTCTAGACAGCCTTTTCTTTTATGTTTACCACATACCAGCCCAGTAGTTTTTTTTCTTTCTGAAAATGGCTAGCCCAATTTTTTTCTGATTTGTCAAGTAAGTCACTTTATCAGGCCTGATGGGCTGCAAATCTTTCAAGACGAGGAGAGCTTCATTCGGCTGGCTGAGAAAATGGCCTATCAGTAATGAGAAATGGGCTGTACATTTTTAAAACACATCAAACCGGCAATTAGTTTCAAATATCTTTTTTTCATTTCGAGATTTTAAATTGCATTGATTTTGTATGCATTGACAATTTATTGGATTTTATATTGATATACATTTATTTTAAAATCAGTTTGAATGTGACTCGAAATTTCGGGATTAAAAACAGTTCAGACCGCACCGACATATGCAAAATTTCATATAATTTTTTAACCGCGGCCACAATATGGGCTGTAATGCTAACAAAAAGAAATATGGGCTCCAAAAAAACCCGTAAGAATTAGCAAATGGGCTGTAAATTATTTGAAATAATGGCAGATGGGTTGTATGTTGTTTTCCATAGATTTGAGGCTTTCCATAGATGTCCTGTATACTGCTGGATGTCCATCCAACGGCCGTCGCGCTTCTTCAATCTCTGCTCTTCCTGCTCCAGCCGCTAAACAAGCGCCGGCGGGACTGCCTGCTCCCTCCTCCCCGCGGTGGGCTGTGCTGCCGCGCAGGCCTCACCGCCCCACCATACTCCCATTGCTGGCCTAGCCATCCCTATACTCACCCACAGTCCCACACCTGTTGTTATTCTCCGGCGACGGTAGACGAACTAGTAAACCCTCGTACAGTCGTACTCCCCTCCACATGGGAAACAACTGTCGAGTCTTCCCTGCCTCCGTGTCATTCCCTTCCTAGGCCTCGCCGTCGTCCATCGCCCTGGTGCTCTCGGCGTGGCGTGGTCAACAACCGACATGCATCTGAAGTGGACTATACGTGGAGAGGCTGACAGCTGGGTCCACGGCCGCACGCAAGGAAATGCCTCCTTATTACGCACAAAATAATGATTCCTCCACCTGACATCTGGGACCCACCGAATGGGACTCTGTATTTTGCGAAAAAAATATTACCGCCGCTAACAACTCGGACCCACCAGCTATATCTTCGCACGCAAGGAAGTGCCTCCTTATTACGCACAAAAAAATGAATACTCCCCCTGTTAGCTAGGACCCAGTATAGTGGTCCTACTAAGTTGACGGGGACGAAGGGCTTTGTCAACTTAGTCAATATGCACGATTCTAGCTCGACTGACCGTACGATGTCCATCCAACGGCTGTAGTGCTTCTTCAACCTCTGGTCTTCTTGCTCCAACCGCCCAAAGCAGCGCTGGTCGTGCCGCCTGCTCCTGCCTCCCGTGGCCGGCTGTGCTGCCGCGGAGGCCTCACCGCCCCCATACTACTCCCACCATTGGCCAGTCCATCCCTCCACTCCACTCACCCACACCCCCTGTTATTCTGCGGCGACGGCAGCGCAGCCGAACCAGTGAACATCTCCGCGTGGGCATCCACTGCCGCGTCTTCCCCGGCTCCACGTTGTCCCCTTCCTAGGCCTCGCCGTCGTCCACCGCCGTGGTGCTCTCAGCACAGCATGGTCAATGTGGTCAATGACCGAATTCCATCAGAAAAATACTATACGTGGAGAGGCTGACAGCTGGGTCCACGGCAGCCGCAAGGAAGTGCCTCCTTATTACGCGGAAAGTAATTATTCCTCCACCTGGCAGCAGGGACCCACCGGATGGGCCACCAGTATTTCACAAAAAAACGGGCCCCTGACTGCTGGGACCCACATGACGGGCCACCGTGTTTCTCGAAAAAACGTTCCCCCTGCTGTCAGCTCGTACCCACCGGAAGTGCCTCCTTATTACGCACAAAAAAATGAATACCCCCTGCTAGCTGGGACCCACCTTGGTGGGAGGCTGACTTGTGGGCCTACTAAGTTCACGGGGACGGAGGGCTTTGTCAACTTAGTCAATATAAATGATTCTAGCTCCAGTGACCGTACGATGTCCATCCAACGGCCGTAGTGCTTCTTCAACCTCTGGTCTTCTTGCTCCAGCCGCCCAAAGCAGCACCGGGCGTGCCGCATGCTCCTGCCTCCCGTGGTCGGATGTGCTGCCACGGAGGCCTCACTGCCCCCTACTATTCCCACCGCTGGCCAGGCCCTACGGCGATGGCAGCCTCACACTGCAGCCGAACCAGTGAACCCTCGTACTCCTCTCCGCGCGGGATTCCACTGCCGCGTCTTCCCCGGCTCCTCGTTGTCCCCTTCCTAGGCCTCGCCGTCATCCACCACCCTAGTGCTCTTGGCGCGGCATGGTCAACGTGGTCAAGGAACGACTTCCATCGGACGTGGACTGTATGTGGAGAGGCTGACAATAGGATCCATGGCCGAAGCAAGGAAGTGCCTCCTTATTACGCGGAAAATAATTATTCCTCCACTTGACAGCGGGGACCCACCGGACGGGCCACCGTATTTTGCGAAAAAATGTTTCCCCTGACTGCTGGGACCCACTAGCTACATCTTCGCACGCAAGGAAGTGCGTCTGGGCAAAAAAAAACGATTCGCCCCCCTGACTGCTGGGACCAACCAGCTACATCTTCGCACGCGAGGAAGTGCCTGACAGTCGAGACCCACCTGGTCGAAGCGTACTTAGCGTTGTCATTCTGGTCATGAACGTGTACGTACATATATACTGGTCAATGAGAGGCGTGCACGTGTCGTAGTAGAGGCGCACACGTGTCGTAGTAGAGGCGCGCATGTGTCGTAGTAGAGGCGCGCACGTAGCATGTACACGTACGTACAGCGGCCAGGGTGCAAGAAAGAAAATACCACCATGTACGTACATACGGGCAGGGTCTTGAACGCCTACTTGTGCATACGTACATGGCTAGGTCGGAACGGAGAAACAGTGTTGTCGTCGTGTTCATGGGGAGCCAACCGGCTGGGTCGAAACGGAATGCATGGTCGTGTTCATCGGGAGGGCTTGGACGGAACAGGAGATGGAAACGAGGCCTGGCATACTGCAGAATGGAGGAAACGGACCTCCTACGTTCGGAACGGGGTCCTGTTGATCGGGAGGGGTGTGGTGTACCGCAAACTGGCGGAAAAGGACCTCCTACGGTCGAAACGGGGGTCCTGTTGATCGGGAGGGGTGTGGCGTACCGCAAAACGTAGGAAACAACCTCCTACGGTTGAAACGGGGGTCCTGTTGATCGGGAGGGGTGTGGCGTACCGCAAAACGGACAAAACATACCTCCTACGGTCGAAACGGGGGTCCTGTTGATCGGGAGGGGTGTGGCGTACCGCAAAACGAACGAAACAGACTTGTGCTGGAGTGCTACGGTCGAAACGGGAGTCCTGTTCATCGGGAGGGGTGTGGCGTACTGCAAAACGGGACTCCATGGAATATTGTTCATCTCCACTGTCGACCTCCTCCAGCCTCCACGGGCTACCGTCGACCTCCTCCAGCCTCCATGGGCTCCTATTCATCTAGCCTCCACCGCGCGCTACTCCACCGGCTACTGTTCAACCATCCCTCCACGGGCACCCCTCCACCGTCTACTGTTCATCCAGCCCTCCACCACACCAAGGGGTCATGTTCAACCACCCCTCCACGGGCACCCCTCCACCGTCTACTGTTCATCCAGCCCTCCACACCATGGGGTCCTATTCATCCAGAGGCAACGCCACCGCTCACTGTTCATCCACCCCCCCGCAACGCTCACTGTTCATCCAATCGACTGACTTCAGTTAGTAGCAGTAGCGAAGGAATCGCTCGATCGGGTTCAGTTAACAGCCATCAATCGATCGCTCGGGTTCAGTAACGCATCGCCTGCAGTGCAATCGCTCGGGTTCAGTTAGAGCCCAACGCCTCGCTCGGGTTCAGTTAGAGCCAACACCTCGCACACACGCGCGTACGTGTACGAGAGAAACGTGCATCGCTCAGCCCCCGACCTCCCACCGTAACTGGGAACTCCCCACAATTTTCCTCGCCCTCGCTTCTACCATGGTTTTTTCCGTCATGGACGGCCCAAAGAATGTCATGCAGCTGCGTCTCCGGCCCGCCCAGGACGAAAAGCCCATTTTCTGTCATGATTTTTTGTCATAGAAGTAGGAGCCCACCACATCTATGATGATACCGGGTTTTGTCACAATTATCGTCATAGAACTGTCATATGTATGACAAAAAAAATTCCGTTCGGCCCAAAATGTCACAGATGTGTCTTTTTTTGTTAATGCTCCTTTCCGCTGATCTGCGTCCCATCGCTTCGTCGCATCCATGGCAGATGCTCGCTGAGCTCGCGCCGAGCGCCGGGCTGCTCTCGCCGCCCGTGTCGCCCAGACGGCTCCCGTTGGTGGGCCTCCTCGTCGTTCTCCGTTGCCTATCGCCAACGCCGCCACCGGCCCGGTGGGGAACGAGCAGCAAGCATCTTCGTTGCACCCCTTCGTGCGGCGGGAAGGCCGCACCGCAACTCCGTCGCTGACCCCAGCCGGTTTGTCGTCTCATGCGCGTTGCATCCCCACTGACGCGCAGGCCGCGTTGCTCCTGGCACATGAGCTCCTGCACTACCACCCCGTCGACGACCTCTACGAAGAATGGCTTGCTCGCATCACCGATCTTGTCAGCGCCGCAGGGGGCTCTCCCACGCCGTCCCTCTCGCTGCCTCGCCCTCCGTCATGCCCGGGCGATGCGGCTCGGGGATCGCCTTTGCCACCTCCCCCCAAGAAGGCGCCATGACTCCAAGGCTGCGGCCCCTGGACGTGACCCACCGCGTCCAGTGCCCGCGCGGCAAGAAAGAAGCTGCCAAGAAATCCCTTGGCCTCGAGAAGGTGCTCACGTGCTTCCTGCACCAGTACGACAAGACCGCATCCCCGCACCAGCACGCCAAGACCCCGCGCTGCCCCCGGCGGCGGTGCGCGGGAACCATCAAGAGCAAGCCCCGCGTCTGCAAAGGGCTCCGGTGGCCACAACAGGTTGCCGCGCCTTCACCATCGAGCTGCATAGCATCGCCTGACCCGGCAAGTTCAAGCCGGACCTGCCTCCTCGCTACGGCGGTACTGCCGACCCCGCGGAGTTCCTGCAGCTCTACGAGCTGGGCATCGAGGCGGCCAACAGAGATGAAAAGGTCATGGCAAACTGGTTTCCCATGGCGCTCAAGGATGGTGCCCGCACCTTGTTGACACCAGATTTTGGCATGGTCAAGAACTTATTTAAGATAGCTTCAAATGGAGAAGTGTTCTACATGAAAGAGTTTCGTATTGTTGATATGAACATCTTTGAAGTTTGGGCCATCACCGTCCGGTTTCATCTCGAAGGCCGAAACTATACTCAAAGTACTAAGATCTTATATTCAGAGTACAGTTTGGCCGATTAGGCCCCCAAGAAGACCTCAAATGAAAAGCTGATCTACACGAATTGTCTTCGTCTCGTCGAAACGGTCGATTTTGATATAAAAATCGTCCCAATCCGATTTCGTATGCAAAAGTTAGAGCCGAAAATGCGCAGCTGCATCAGGATGGCCAGACACTCCGGGAATGATCATCCGGGTTTTGGATTTCTCCGAGAACGGCCGGACACTCCGGGGTAGTTTGTCCGGGTTTTGGATTTTTCTGCCGCAAACTTCGGAAAACAGCCTAAAACCCGCTCAAGATGGCCTCTGATCAAAAAACGTTCAACATGAAAGTTGTTCGTCTCGTCGAAACGGTCAAGATTGCTTTTCGGTTCGTTTCCATCCGAGGTCGTTTACCAACACAAAAAAGACCCTCAAAGTGCAGCCAGTTTAAACCGAACAGTTTTGGAAAGTTCGGACAAAACCAATCCGAATTTGACTAGGGTTTTGGACGTGAATCCAAGCCTTTTCCTTGCACGGGAAGTCCAGCCGCCTCTTATATATCTAAGGGGTGACGGCCGATTGAACAACACACAATCGATCAATTCATCTACCACTTTTACCTTTACTTTTATCTTTTCTCCTTAACCCTAGTTCTTCTTCTTCCTCGTTCTTCGTCTGTTCTTCTTGTTGCAGGGCGGCGAACCTCGAGGCCCTAGGGGTGGTCAGACCGACCTAGGGCAGCCCATAGCCGCCATGCGCCCTGACGGGGTCCCTCCCGGGCGTGTGGGGTTTCGGGTCTTCAAAAGCACCCGCCGGATTGCCTGCGTACCACGCTTCCGGACGGGTCTCTTTCGAGGTGAGATGCGGTGCATCACCCTCGGTGTTGGAGGTACACGATGACGTGTTCATGTGCGAACACACTTTTTGGCGACTCCGCTGGGGATGAAGCTTTGAATGGTCTCCGGCCTGTTCTTGCTACGAAAGGATCGTCATCTAGGGTTTGCAATCTACAAAGGTAATATGAATACCCAATTCTCTATTGTAGATGCAAATAATTCATATGGTGTTACTAGATTTTTCATTGAGTATACTCTATCGGCCAGCCCTAGTTTTTTCAATAATGCATCTAATTACGTGCAAGGGCCGATTCAAAGTAATTTGCATGCTTTAAGTTCTTATGATACTAGTAACCTACACCATATGTATCTCAACTCTCATGCATCGGCAACCCCACAATTGTTATGCCGATGAACAACATTGTGAGTTCAGTTAATCAATTTGAAACACCTCATGATAAAATTTCCAATAGCATACAAGAAAGTGTTTCACCTTTTTATTCATCGGCAACTAATTTGCAATATGTGAATCCAAGCTTGTCGATCGATGGGAGACTTGGCCATGCTACTACTAGCTATTCGGCCAGTTACTCTCAACCATCATATGCTACACATCATGTTAGTAAATTTTCAGCACCGTATGCAACTATAGATGTTCATAATTCGGCCCCGCATCTTCATGGTCATAGCCGAATAAGTGAAAAATTTACAGGAACACATGTGCTATCATCAAATACTGTAGCATATAATGCATACTCTACGCAGTTCAAGAATTTCGGCAACACTCATGAATCATTGCCGAAAGAATCTGAAAGTATTAAGGAGCAATCCCTTCCAGAAGCGATTGTGGCTGCATTAAAAAAGAGCTTGGCACAAAACAAGAGAATTAATGCTCTTTGCCTTGAACAATATGAAAAGGGGTTGTTTCCTGATTATGCTGCAATAAATGCTAGAGTTTTGCAGGCAGATGAAACTTCATCAATTGGTAGTATTGATGGGAGAGCATATGGTTATACAAAAGTGCATACACCTCCACCTAGTACCGCAGCATATTATACACCCCCTACACAATTACAAAATTTCGGTAACACTAACACTTCATTGCCGAAAGATCCTAAAATCATTGGGGGGCAAACTAATCTAGAGCGGGCTAAAATTGAGAGGGGAGTTAAAGCTTTGCGCGACAGGGTGCAAGTACTTCACCAAGAGAGAATTGATAGGGAATTAGCTCAAAGAAAAGAATCCTTGCCAATTGATATAACCGGTGAAAAGAATGATGATTCAGAAACTAAAAGTGCTTCGGTTGAAAAAGCCGAATCAAGTAGTATATATTCTGAATCCATCAAATCCAAAGAGGCAAACATTGTTGAGAAAGGGCATGGAAAGTATAGCAAGACAGTCATACTTGATTTTTCTGAAGTTAATGGAACCTACTTCCTGCCCTATGAGTCTCGTGTCATAGAAATTGACGAGCTTCAAGAACAAGAACAAGTAGCCGAAGAAAGTTTGGTGGACAAATATCTTCAAACTAATGATGCTCGAAATCAAGAAAAAGATGATGACAAGGCGTTGGGGAGCTATCCGAAGGAGGAGCAAGATATTCTTCAAATCACACCACCATCACGCTCTCCCAACATATTTGAAGAGGTATGTCTAACAATTAATTTACCTGTTTTCAGATTTGGTCATGACTTAGTTGTTGATGCATATATTAGAAAAAATTCATAAGAAATATTGAGGGACCAATGAAGAAGGGTAATTTATTTGTTAGCAATCAGATTGTTACAAAGCGTATCGGTCAACACATTACACCATTCAGAAAGACCGATAGCGAAAAATTAATGCAGCCAAAGCTTTCCCCATTACTTTGTCTAAAGTTCATATCTAATTGGGTAGCTTTGCTTATTTCTTACTTGGCTTACACTTGGTCTCAATTGAGACATGTATGTTCTAACTATTTTCGTTTCAGAAATTTAAAGCCAAGGTTAAAATCTTCTGAGAAAACCGATGCAACTATAGTTTCTTATCCAATGACGTCGGTAAGAGAATGCAAAATAAAATTCATAGCCGAATGGGGAGATACAAAATCTGAATCATTCGTTTGCTTAACTCCAAAGCCGTTCGCACAGCAAGATCGGCTAGAAAATAAAAAGTTTGCCTTCAATTCAAGCATGTGTGATCAAATATTTGATTTGTTGCTGAAAAATAATTACATAAGAATTCTGCCATGTCAAGCCATCAATTCAAGGACGAATGTATTGTAGGTTGCATCATTCATTCAAACATAATTTTGAGGATTTCAATATGTTTCATCAAATAGTTAAATCGGCCATTGATAAAGGACGATTGAAATTTGTTGAGACACCAAGAGATGACCAGTCTATTCCGATTGGTCCCGATGGCAGAAAGTTTTTGCATCGGCTGCTTCAAGTCGATCCATTTAAAGAGAAGGTAAAAATTGCAGGTGATGGGATAAAGCTTTCAAGTAAATAAGTTGTTGAAGAGCATAATGAACATAATCTTGAGGGCAAAAATTCCATCAAAGCTACAATGGAGACGCCAAGGACTGGGGGGCAGCAAGCAAATCTAATGATCGATGAAAGCAAACCACAAGAAAACAAAGACCGAAATGAGCGCAAGTGTAAGAGATCAAAAATCACCTTCGCTGAACTATTGGATAAATATCAAAAGAAGAGTGAAGAGAAGAATGCTTATCGGCCATATCATGCAAAGAAACCAAGATCACCCCAAGGCGCAAATATGAGGATCGGTATTGCCAAAGTGATAATTTTAATGCAAGATATTCATATCCTTATTTTTGGCCGCCAATGCCAATGTCATGGATGCCTCCAAATGATCATGTTGATTCATATCCATCATGGGACATGTATGATACAAGGGCACATTCTCCATCTTATTTTAGACCATCTCACCAATATTATGCAGCTCCGAGAAGATCAACATTTGAACAGTCGCATATTAAAGACCGTTTCAATCATAAGGAATCGGTCCAGAGCTCAAGGAAGAAGAAAGAGGTGGTAAAGCAAGTTTACCGCATGAAAAGAGATGGTCGCAAGTGTGCTACTTCAGATTTGATCTTAAATAACAAAGAGCCAATTAAAGTGTTGACATTGGCTACAAAAGGCAAAGAAGTGAAACAATCAATTGATAAAAATCAGAGTGCCAAATCTAAAGAAAATAAGTTGAGGGTGCACAAGGCCCAAAAAGAGTTGCCATTGGTTGAAACAAAATCACAGTCGAGGTGCTCACTCGGCTTATCATATTGGCAAAAGAAGGAATTACAAAATCTTAGTGCACAAGAGCTGAGAAAGAAGAACATGGCATGGGTTCCCAAGAAGATCAATCAAAACAAAAATGATGTGCATGTTTCTATTGCAACAAGTACAATAAAAGTGAAGAAGGAAAAGAACGAAAGCAACAAACAATTAAGCCGAAGGTGCGCATCACAACATCAAAATCTTCGGTTAGCATATCATCCATTTTCTTCAACCATGTAGTTGATGCCTTTGCCATGGAATTCATACCTAGGTATGATCAATTACCCTCCATGGATTCATTTTGGTCCATGGATGCAACATAATTTTCTATATCTTGAGAGGGTATTACCAAATCACTATACATTTGGTTAGTTTCATTTTTGTTGCTAATACAAAGGGGCCGAAATATTTTATTGCTATTTTATTTGTTTATTTCGGCTATACATGCTTTAGTGGATGAATTCTACATGGGCCTCATGGTAATGGCCGATACTTAACTATCGTCCTAAGAAACTATCTGATCATGGCCGGTGTGGAATTCTAACATCGTCCTTAGTTCAATTGGAGACCGAGACAAGGTACATGTTAAGTGATATTAGCCTTGTCTCTCTAGTACTATGGAGATTATATTTTGATGGTTCAATTCATAGCAATGGCCAAAGTGTCAGTGTTGTTCATTTATCTCCATATGGTGTTATTTTGTGAAGCCTCATGCCACTTAAAATATTTTTGCATAATAATCAAAGCCGAATATGAAATTTTATTTGGTTTGGAGCTTTTGGTTTCTATAGGTGCTATACAGATTGAGGCTTTCAGTGATTCGTTATAAGTAGTGCAACACATATCCAAGGGTTATCAATGTTTTGACGAATCACTTATAGTTTACCTTGGGATATGTCTAGATGCAAAATTTACCTTGGGTTGCTTTAATATCCTTCATATATCTAGACATGACAATTGGATAGAGTTGGCATAGCAAGCATCCGGCTATCATGTCCGTCATTGTGTATTGCACATCTATCAACAGCCGGGGCTTATTCTTGCCAACATAGGTAAGGCCGAATTGGAGCTCACCACCTCGGCCACTAATGAAACTTTTATGTAGGCAAAGCAAGGATTGGAGGAAGTTCATTCTTGATTATCTGCAAAATCCTAGTGAAAGGGTGAATAATATGGTTCAGAGGATGGCTTTGAGATGCATATCTATGGAACCTTATCATCGGATTGTTATATAAGTTGAGAAGTTTTCACCCAAGTTGCATCAAGAGGTTCAAACAAGCAATGGCTGATATATACTTATCGTCCTAAGCACATACAAATGGCCGATGGAGTGTTGACATCGTCCTCAGAGTAAGATATGTGCAAATTATTTTTCGGCACACAAGCTTTGCCGAAAAACAGGGGGGCATGTGTTGACACCAGATTTTGGCACGGTCAAGAACTTATTTAAGATGGCTTCAAATGGAGAAGTGTTCTACATGAAAGAGTTTCGTATTGTTGATATGAACATCTTTGAAGTTTGGGCCATCGCCGTTCGGTTTCATCTCGAAGGCCTAAACTATGCTTAAAGTACTAAGATCTTATATTCAGAGTACAGTTTGGCCGATTAGGCCCCCAAGAAGACCTCGAATGAAAAGCTGATCTACACGAATTGTCTTCGTCTCGTCGAAACGGTCGATTTTGATATAAAAATTGTCCCAATCCAAGTTCGTATGCGAAATTTAGAGCTGAAAATGTGCAACTGCATCAGGATGGCCAAACACTCCGGGAATAATCATCCGGGTTTTGGATTTCTCCGAGGATGGCCGGACACTCCGGGGTTGTTTGTCCGGGTTTTGGATTTTTCTGCCGCAGACTTCGGAAAACAGCCTAAAACCCCTCAAAATGACCTCTGATCAAAACACGTTCAACATGAAACTTGTTCGCCTCGTCGAAACGGTCAAGATTGCTTTTGGGCTCGTTTCCATCCGAGGTTGTTTACCACCACAAAAATGACCCGCAAGGTGCAGCCAGTTTAAACCGAACAGTTTTGGAGAGTTCGGACAAAACCAATCCGAATTTGACTAGGGTTTTGGACGTGAATCCAAGCCTTTTCCTTGCACGGGAAGTCCAGCCGCCTCTTATATATCTAAGAGGTGCTGGCCGATTGAACAACACACAATCGATCAATTCATCTACCACTTTTACCTTTACTTTTATCTTTTCTCCTTAACCCTAGTTCTTCTTCTTCCTCGTTCTTCGTCTGTTCTTCTTGTTGCAGGGCAGCGAACCTCGAGGCCCTAGGGGCGCTCAGGCCGACCTAGGGCAGCCCATAGCCGCCGCATGCCCTGATGGGGTCCCTCCCGGGTGTGTGGGGTTTCGGGTCTTCAAAAGCACCCGCCGGATTGCCTGCGTACTGCGCTTCCAGACGGGTCTCTTTCGACGTGAGCTGCGGTGCATCACCCTCGGCGTTGGAGGTGCACGGTGACGTGTTCGTGTGCAAACACACCTGGCTCCTTAACCTGCCTCCCAGTTCGATCTCCTCCTGGGACGAGATGCGTAGCCGCTTCATCGCCAACTTCCAGGGCACTTGCGACCACCCCCCGGCCACGGGTGACCTGCGCCGCATCAAGCAGCAGCCTGGAGAGACCCTGTAGAAATACATCCAGCGCTTCAACCGCGCCCGCCTCAAGATCCCCAAGGTGACGGACAAGGCCATCATCTCAGCGTTTTCTGATGGCGTCCGCGACGTCAAGATGAAGGGGGAGCTCGCCATCCATGAGGATATGTGCACATCTCTGGAGCTGTTCAACCTGGCGACCAAGTGCGCAAGAGCTGAGGAAGGACGCCTCTCCCACCTCAAGCTTCCAGCTGCTGACCCAGAAGAGAAGAAGGCCAAGGCCAAGGACGTGAAGCGCAAAGGAGCAGCTGTGCTCGCAGCAGAACCAGAGATGAAGCATGGCAGGGACCAGCCGGAGTCGTCCAAGGGCAGTCGATTCTGCGCCTATCACAACCTCCACACCCACAACACTAACGAGTGCCATGAGCTCAGGGCCATATAAGAAGGACGCTTCGGTCGACGCCTCGAGCGCAGCAACTGGGGCTTCGGCCGAGGAGGAGGACGAGGCGGAGGACGATGGGACGATCGTGGCCCTCGCCAGGAGTGGCGTGACCGACCTCGCGAGGATCACTGGCAGGACCAGCCTCGCGAGGGAGCTTGGAGGGATCAGCCTCGCGAGGATCGCCCACCGGGCAACACAGACCTTCCTCCTCTACCGCCGCCAAGAAGGAATGATGACCACCACCAGGACGAGGGGGTTGGGGGCTTCCAGGAGCCACATGCTATCGCTTGCATCTTGGGCGGTGCCTAGGCCCCAGCCTCTCAGCGCATCTTCAAGCAGTTTGCTCGCGAGGTGAATGCAGTCCTCCCCAAGCTCGAGGCCACGCGGCCGCTCAGGTGGTCCAAGTGTGCTATCACTTTCAGCTCAGCAGATCAACTCAAGTGCGCATCAACCGCTAGCGTCCTCCCAATGCTTTGTTCCCTAGTCATTAGCAACGTGCAAGTCACCAGGACCCTCATCGATGGCGGCGCAGGACTCAACGTTCTGTCCGTCGAGACGTTCAACAACCTTCAAGTGCCATATGATCAACTTCAGCCTACCAAGCCCTTCTCAGGAGTAACTGACGGCTCCACCACCCTGATAGGGCAGGTCCGCCTCCCTGTCACTTTCGGGCAGCGCAACAACTACAGTACCGAGCTCATCAACTTCGACGTTGACTACATTCGTCTGCCATACAATGCCATCCTCGGGTATCCAGCCCTGGCCAAGTTCATGGCGGTGACCCACCATGGCTACAATGTCCTCAAGATGCCAGGAAGCGGCGGAATCATCACAGTCCCCTGTGAAGAGAAAGATGCGATGTTCTCCCTCGAGCGCGCCTTCCAAGCTGCATCAATCGAGGACCCGGACAGCAAGAGCGAGAACCCTCCTGAGGCAGTCCCCAAGAAGAAGAAGACATTGCCCAGCTCAAGGCCTTAGGAGGTTGGCATCTCAGGAGGTGTCGCATCAGGATCCACGCTCGTGCAAGGGGCACCTCCCTCCATCGCATAGGAAGGCGCGCCCGGCGCCCTCCTCGGGCAGGGCTCGGGGGCTCTCTTCTGGAGGACCTCAGACTTTGCCAAGATCACGAGGAGGCGCTCGGGCACCACTTGGAGACGTGCTTCATGGCACGTTTCCCTCAGGAAGTCTCAGGGCAAGGAAGGCCCAACCCTTAGGAGTTCATCACCAAGGCCACTCAGGAGCTTCAGGAATCAAGAGTCACGCGTGGCGATCGCCGCTTGCCTGGCATAGTTCCCCATCCAGGCGAGGATGGTGGGCTGCTCGTCTGCATCGATGTCCCAGGGCTCAACCGAGCCGCAACTCAGGAGCGCCTCTGGCCTTTGCGCGTAGGACGTTGTGAGGGTCCGCCACACAGCTACGTTCGCATGCCATTCGGCCTGCTGAACGCGGCTGTCACCCACCAGCGCCATCTACGGAGCATTCTGGCAGTTCAGGAGGCCAGGCACCACGCGGTCCTGGCGGAGATGGAGATGGTCCTCGAGGAACCGCCTGGACCCCCAGAGCCTCCCGAGGCTCAGGGCTCCAGTGGCTCGTGAGGATCAGCCTCTTCATCGCGCATCTTCAGCTACTCCAACACCCCCCCTATACAATGGTACCAAGTGACATCTCCTGAGTTCATTTCAGTTGGGAGCGCCCTCAAGGCTGCATCATTCCCATGCCGCATGGGTCCGTCCCTGCGGCATGTATCCCTTTTGCTTATGTCTTTAGTTTACCTTGCTGGGGGCGCCCCTCGGGCTGCACCATCCCCAAGCCGCTCGAGCCTGACCCAGTGGCATGTATCCATTCTGCGTCTATCTAAGCTAATTTGCCTTTCATGCTTAACCTGCCCGTGATTATCGCCTGATCGATTGACATCTACCACTGGAGCTGCCCACGCTGGCATGATGCTTGCGCATGGGTCCATCCCTGCAACGTCGACAAATCTGAGTGGTCAAGCTCTGACCTCACCAGACCCTCAGTGCCCTCACCACTCTCTCGGAGCAACCAATGGCTAGTTGGCAATCATAATGGCAACCCGTGCTTTCCCTCGTGTTGGTTTACAGGAACCTCCTGAGGTCTACAGCAGGTGGCACCATGAGCTCTCTCTCTCTCTTTCTCACGCGATCCGCTTGCGCGTTAAAAGGGGGGCTCCTGAGCATCACGACTCAAGAGCTCTTACTAGCTCTCCAGCCCTCACCCCCTGGCCTTGTCCATGGCATCGCGCCTGGCATACCAGCGGCGGCTGAGCTCGCTCGAGGGCCGGGACCTGAGGACATAGAGCACAAAGGAGAGTATGAGGAAGAGAGGGGAAGCTCGCGGGGGCCTAACCCAGCTACATCCCAGCGGCCAATACACAAGTCCGGTGCAACGCGAAGGAGCGACTCCACGTTTTCGAGATAAGTTTCGCGCCTGGAATAACTAATCGATGTGACACATGATCTCTACTTAATGCAGCTCCATGACGGCAACGTTGCCTTCCTTTCTCACCTTTTGGCAGTTGCTTGTGTGCTAAAGGGGACCTCATGAGCATCGCACCTCAGGGGCTCTTACTGGACCTCGGGCCGCTCACCTCCTGGCCTTGACCACGGCATCGCGACCTGGCGTACCAGTGACGGGTGAAGCCTTCCTGGGGACCGGGACCTGTCAGTGTAGAGCACCGAGTCGTTGCGAGGTTAGAAAGGGGGAACCAAGCCGAGACAGGATAGGCATTCGTACTGCTTCATAATAAGGATAATATCAACAAAATACAACGCGGACCCTTTACATGCCCCCATGGGGTGTTTACTCAATTCCTCGCAGGGAACAAAAGATGCGAGTCCTAAGGAGCCCTAACTACACGTTCCTCCCTGGCCAACGCCATCATCAATAGTGGACCACGGGAGGCCGGCGCCAACCCCATCCAGATCAGCCGCGGCGACGGCCTGATGCAGCCGCCTTGCTCCGGGCACGGCGCGAGCTCGGGGGCACGTAGCTGTCGTCGTTCGTCTCCGGAGTCACGAAGAGCTCGGGAGAGTCGCTGGACTCCCAAGCGTCGCTGCTGCTGCCAGAGGAGCCGTTGGGGAAGCGAGCGGCGGGCCTGGCCCCGGCCACGTCGATGTCCTGACTGCCTCCTGCGTCAAAGACCTTGAAGAGCATCAAGGAGGCGCCATCGTATTCAAAATGAATCACGAGGGCGCCCCCTGTTCGTAAGACCTGGGCGACCTCGCCCCAGCCTCTGGTCAAGAAGACCTTGCCCGGAGCGACGACTTCAACCTGCGCTCCGGTCGCCGGAGCACCGCAGTCGGTGTGTTGCAGCCAAAGCTCGAGAAGCCCCCTCAGCGGCATCTCGACGGCGAAGAATGAAGGGAAACAGATCCAGGTGCTTGGAGGCATCGCAGCATGAAGCACGAGCTCGTGAGAGGAGCCCGCGGCATGGACTCCAGGAGCAACGGCGCGCACCCGCCACGGCTTGTTGACCTCGCTTGCAGCGCGGGCGGCGCTGCTCGCCGTCTCTTTCCCCAGGGCTCTCAGCCCTAGCGTACAAGGGCAGCGGGCACCCAGGAGGCAGCAGCTCGCACCATGGACTCGTCGTCTCCGGCCTCACAACCTCGTCGCGGCGGCATGAGACTGGCCATTTCTTCGGCAGGAGCGGGTCAGGTCCCTCCCGGGGGGCCTTCCCTTTTTCTTCGGTTGAGAATCTTCGGATCAGGGCCATTGGCATCAAGAATGGAGGTGGAGCAAGGGAGAAGAAGCAGGAGGAGCAAGGGGAGATGGACAACGGGGCTCTCGCCCCTCCGTACTTATAGCCCAAGGGAGGCCAACTGTCGACCTCCATGATCGCACGTAATCATGACTCTTTTTGCATGCAGCAGGGACTCGTCAAATCGGGCAATTGCCAAGGCAGCGTGGGGAAGCGCAGATGCCCACGTCCAATCAACCGCCACGTAGCATTCAAGGCCGCAGACTGTTGGGGCCCGATGTCGGTGTCAAAACCGACGAATCTCGGTTAGGGGGTCCCGAACTGTGCGTCTAAGGCTAATCATAACAGGAGGCAGGGGACATGATGTTTTACCCAGGTTCGGGACCTCTCGATGGAGGTAATACCCTACTTCCTGCTTGATTGATCTTGATGATATGAGTATTACAAGAGTTGATCTACCACGAGATCATAGAGGCTAAACCCTAGGAGCTAGCCTATGATTATGATTGTTCTTGTCCTATGGACTAAACCCTCCGGTTTATATAGACACCGGAGGAGGCTAGGGTTACACATAGTCGGTTACAGAGAATGAGATCTGACATCTGAATCGCCAAGCTTGCCTTCCACGCAAAGGAGAGTCCCATCCGGACACGGGACGAAGTCTTCAATCTTGTATCTTCATAGTCCAACAGTCCGGCCAAGTACATAGTCCGGCTGTCCGGATACCCCCTAATCCAGGACTCCCTCAGTAGCCCCCGAACCAGGCTTCAATGATGATGACCGGCGCATAGATTGTCTTCGGCATTGCAAGGCGGGTTCTTCTCCAAATCCAGAGTACCTGTTGCGGCGAACAGTGTTCGGCCTCCCGTCAATGTTGTACTCCTAGGCTTCTGTGCTTCAATAATTGTTATTTCCACGTGTCGAGCGAATATGAGGAGCCAGGGCATTTTTACATTTGCCACCCTGACCTGTAAATGAACCGTCTATTTGAAGAGATGGGGATCTTCAGATCCAAATCTTACCATCTTCTCCCAGGCCAGTGTTCAATAGAGCGTGTCCAGAAAAACCATTCCATCATGGCCGGTCGCTGCAGCTCCTCCTCTCGCTCCCTCAGCTCTAAGCCAGGGGATTGGGAAAAGTGTTCTGTCCCTCACAGCCGTTTAGTAGAGTTGTAGACCCAAGGGTTTCTTCCACCTGCATACATGGTCCCCACCCGAGCCGGACTAGCCACCTATAATGGCGGGGCACAAGCGGAGAGATTGTCGGTGTCAAAACCGGCGGATCTCGGGTAGGGGGTCCCAAGCTGTGCGTCTTAGGATCGATGGTAACATGAACACAGGATTTTACCCAGCTTCGGGCTCTCTTGATGAGATAATACCCTACATGCTGCTTGATTGACTATAATGAATATAGGGGTTACAAGAGTTGATCTACCCCGAGATCGTATGTTGTGGTCTAAACCTTAGAGGTATGATGAGTAATGTCATAATCCTCTATCGACTAGCCTGGCCTCGGTTTATATAATGTACCATAGGCCTAGGGTAACAAGAGTCCTAGCCGAATACGCCGGTGGGGGAGGAGTCCTTGTCTTGATCACCAAGTCTTGTGGAATCTTCCTTGTATGCGGCAACTGTCCAAACTGGCCCATGAGTATACGTCCATGGGGGTCCTCAGCCCAATCTAACTAATCGGCGGACGACGTGGTGAGTACCCCCTAGTCCAGGACATCGTCAGTAGGCCCCTGAACCGGTCTTCAAGTTGGGGATGCTCCTCGATTCTTCCAAACTGTTCTTCATCTTCAGTCGTCGGTCTTGAAAACAGGATCAACAAATCTTCTCATCTTCGATCTTGAGGATCGCGAAGTAAATCCGAAGAGTTTATATGTCGGGTATCCGAGGATCCCCTTTAAGTTTCCGGCCTTTATCAATGCCTTGTTATTATTATGCCACACCTCAAGTTGGAAGTTATTCCCGGGAGGCAGTGTCCTCTTGCATCCGAGCTCCAACGCTGGATTGCATTCGAGGTATCTTTTGCAGCCAAGCACCAACGTCGGACTGCTTCCGAGCTCCAACGCTAGAATGTATCCAAGCTCTAACGCCGGACTGTGTCCAAGCTCCAACGTCGGACTGTATCCGAGCTCCAACACCGGACTATACCCGAGATGTCATAGGTCATCTGGGTTCAAAAAGTTGAAGGAGTTTAGCCGAGCTTAATGCCAGAAATGCCCTCTATGGAGCCAGCCACTGGCGCCCGAGCTTAATGCCGGACTGCTTCCGAGGTGGTGCACCACCCCTGACTGCGGGCTGATTTTTTAATTGGCGCGATTTATTCTCTGTCAAGATATATAGCCAGTAGCGCTCAGGGTGTGTGCGTCGGTCTAAAACCCGAGATGCACCTGAAGGAAAACATGAAACCACTGATCCTAGTTGCCCCTGAGACTCAGGTCGATGCGCGAAGTTGGCCTGAGGATCAACTCCTAGCTCGGCAGCATACATAGGAATATAAACGCGGTGTGCAAAGTCATCGAGACTCAGGTTGGGTGCGGCCGACCAACCCGAGGATAATAATCTCCTCGAAAACTATATTGCACTTTAAATTTTCTGCATTGGACAAGCAATGCAGTAGCCCCCG
Organism: Triticum aestivum; assembly: GCF_018294505.1. Taxonomy (NCBI): domain Eukaryota; kingdom Viridiplantae; phylum Streptophyta; class Magnoliopsida; order Poales; family Poaceae; genus Triticum; species Triticum aestivum. The sequence goes on along the minus strand of NC_057801.1, from coordinate 489,361,442 downwards.
AGACACTGGTCGGGTGGCGACACCAGATCAGGGGATCGATGTACCCCTTTAATATTTGTAAATAATAAGCACGAAGCCCAGTAGCCCCCGAGCCTTAATGTGGGTATGGGTGGCCGAATTAAGGATCGATGTCCAAAGTAAAATCACAAATTATGTGTAATGATTCTATGTATCCAAGTACTTTACATCATTAATGCTCGGATCCGCATTGTACAAAACTTTGTTGACCGGCCATCGGCTTCAACCTCCTCGGCCAGTAGCCAGGGAGTGTTTGTCCCACTTTATAAAGCCTTTATGAGGGCAAAGATTTGCGGAAAACAAGGCAATCCGGCCATACGGTTTTATAAACAAAGGTACGCAGAGAGACATGTTATATTATTGTTTAACATAAGAAACATCGTCCAAAGAAAATAGTCCTGCTATCGGTTCCTTTCTTTGGGTTGTCATGCTAAGCATGATCATGAAACCTCAGCTCCAATCAATGTGGGAGGAAAATACTGAGGATTTAGTTCGGGAAAAGCTTCCAACCTTTGTGGTCTAGATGAACCCAAATTTTAACTTCTGTTGCGACCGTTTATAATCTGAAAGTGGCCCATCATCGGCTTCTACCCCCTTGTAGATGCTACGCAGGGTGTTTCCAGAATAACAAAAGAACCTGTAGCTGATGTCTCGGTGCCCGAAGGCGGTTGTGTTGGCGGAAACGAGGCGATCAGATATGCGGGCTTTATAACTTTCACTTAGTCATAGGAGCTTAAAGTTGGGAGGCCAGCAAGTAGCCCCCCGGTTAGTGTTCGGTGACAGCCGAGGTCAAGCCGTAAACACCTTGGCCAATGTTATGAATGGCCTGTCATTTTAATATAGTTATCGGACCGCTGACCAGTTTACGCTTATTGTGACAGTAAGTTTTCGGCTTTCTCCACTGAGGTGCTTAACCATGCGAGCTGGAAGCGCAATCGCAGTGGTTCTCCTTTTGCACACCTAACCGAACAAAGCGGAATGTAGGAGGCAAGCACAGGAGCCGGGCAACCCAACTATCGACCGAAGACACAATTTGAAACTGATGCATATATAGCAATATCCGAGAATTTTTGCCGAATCTCTAAAGGTGTCCGGCGTTGCACTGCGAGACTTATGCGGAAAACACGCAAATAGTTTGAAAGTGCCATAAACTTGGAAAACCAAGAAACGTCAGTAAAAACTTGACGTCCGAACAAGATCAAGTGTTCGGTGCCAATCCGAAAATTGGTCTTAGAGAAAAAATTGTGCTTCTGTCGTGCATTAACATGACACATCCTATCTCAAGACTTCAAGCGGGTCAGCCTACGGCTTCAACCTCCTATCCCGAAGGTGGATGAGAGGGAAATCGGGCTATTGACCACACACTTGCATCGAAAAAAGGAGTGATAGAAAAAAAAACTTTGCAACGACTAGGAAGAAGAACACTTATTATAAAACAATTCATATAAATTTAAGAGCCCCCAAGTGACTTGGGTAAAGGAATGACTGTATGTATCGAAGTACTTATATCATATCTATGTTCACCCGAACTTTAAACGCGTCTTAACCAACCGTCGGCTTCTCCCTCTTCGATCAAGGACCAAAAAGTGTTATGTACTCCACCTGTCGAGAATATCAACAGTGTTTCCGATAACCAGGCAATCAGGTCATAAGGCTGTAACAGACAAAGCGCGCTCAGGGAACTTATGCTATATTACTGACAAAGTGTAAGAAGCATCTTCGGAGAAAATAGTACCCCCACCGATACCTTTCTTCGGTGCTCATTGTTAATATGAGACTTGTGCAATAGATTTTTTGTACTCATGAGTTCCGTTGTGTGCCGACCATAATTGAATAACAATAAGAGCGCTAGCTTTCGGCTTCACCCAGTCTGAGGTCAGAGCTCGGAAGAACCGGTCGTGACAATCGCAGAGGTGCTCCCTTTACTCCCTAGTCGAACAATCGGGAACGTAGGGGTAAGCACAGGAGCCAGGCAACCCAGCTTGCAAATCACTTAGGTCAATATGGTGCATATTGTGGCGTAATACACGAACAAGGAACGAAGCCGTACAAGTATAATCATATGCAAGAGGAAAAGCTCCAGCAATGGAGCCCCCAATTAAACGGGGTATTTGAATTTGTGTGTCACAAACAAAGTTTGGGCAGGGAAGTTTTTCACAAGCAACTTTTTGCCAAAAAAGTATAATGCTTGGTTGAACTGAACAAAATTTAACACTTGAAGTATTTGAGCATGAGAGCGACTTAGCTTAGTTAATGTGTTCGGCATTGATGACGCGATCCGAGCTTTATGCGGGACAAGGTTCCATCCTCCAGGCTGGTCCTGAGGTGGCCGAGCAGAGAGTTCGGCACCCCCAAAAGATGAAGCCCGCGGCCGCGGTAATGGAGCAGGTCGGCGCGCCAAGGCGACAACACAACTCGGTCGAAGGAGGCGACAACGCGGCTGAGTCTGAGTCAATTGGCTGCACAGAAAAAATAGTGCAAACCAAAAAGTAATGACAAATAAAGATAATAATGTATAAAAAAAATTCTTCTACTTATTTAATACAAGTGAAGTAAATAATGAAAGAGGTATGGCCTGAGCGTCGAGGTCAAAGTCGATGCAGGGCGTCGGTGTGACGCACTGAAGGCGTGACAAAGCCCGAATTCACAGGTCGGTCCGAGTTCCGGATACGGCGTTCACCGAGCTATGCGCGGAAACTGACCAAACCACCACGCAACCATCGTTTTAATGCGGCCACCATTTGATAGACCTATGTATAGATGATGAAACAAAGTAGAGTAATAATTTCTTGGGAAAAATAAACCCAAACAAGCAAAAATTGCTAGAATTAATAGCACCTGGTTTATTTGTTGTAGCGGTTCGAAGAAAGGTTACTCCCAAAATTGGAACTCGATCCGCACACCATTGCCTGATGGGTGATGAAGCGAAGGCATGACGATGCTGGCAAAGGCTGGCTCGCCAAGGCAAAGCCCGTGGTCCAGCTAATGTGATGAAGCTGGTCGACCGGTGATGCCGGAGTCTCCGAGGTAAGTTGATGAAGGGATGATGATGCCCCCAGTCCAGGCGAGGAGATGGAGCAGGTCGGTGAGGAGATGTGCCAGCCGAGGTGTTGAAGTAGTACGGCGTGATGGACATCGGCTCGATGAAGCAACAGTTCGGCCATGCCGATGCAGGTCGTAGCTTGTGACGTGATCAATGCTGGCTTGATGAAGTGACCATGCGGCGATGCCGGTGTGCCCGCTCCGTGTAATCCGTGGGGCGGTGATGTTGGTGACGATTTATCCTTCACGATGCCGAACTATTGTTCGGCTGGCCGAGATGATGCTCCAAAGAAATTGAGCTCGACTCAACAAAGCAACGACGTGTCTAACGCAGGTCGGCCACCGTGGAGTGATGTTGTCGGGATGGTTTGACATCGGCGCGATGGTGAAGTTTTATTGCAAGAATACTTTTAATACTACTGGGATGTGTTTGAGAATAAAACACAACACCCCATACAAAAACTTCCTTCAAAAAGGATGTCCGAGATCCCATTCATAAAGAAGATGAATTCGGGTCGGATTCGTTCTCGCATAGAAAACAGATCCGAAAAGTGATGCACTAATCAGGAGTTTCCCGGAGTTTGGACGGTCGGATCGAGCTGAATTTTTGGCAGGTGGTGGATATGGGAATTCCGCAGCAAATCAACCATTGGATCTTCCAAAGGACATACGAGCTAGATGCCGGACACCACGCTCTAAACTCGTCTGGATTCTCGTCCAGATTCAACAGGGCTCCGGTATATCGGAGATTGCCAGAGATTCCTCCATCGGAACTCGACGAAATTTCTGCAGGGTTGTTGTAGACTTAGTTCCGCATAATTCTACTGAAGCAATCATTTAAGCGACACTTGAGGAGGCGGTGGCGGAGGATACGAGTTTGCTGTCCAGAAAAACAGCATGGTCGCCTGACGGCAATGTTGACGTTGAGCCCCCGAGCTCCATGGATGACTCCTCCATGATCTTGATAGAGATCGAAGTTGATGTTGATGAAGGCCCTCATCCGAACATGATGATCGGAGGTAGGGCGCAGTCCTCGGTCAAGCCAAGGTGACCAATCGAGCTGGTGACGAAGAAGCCGACGTCGCAGTTGACCTGCAGTCGAGCCACTGATCCTTTTGTCGATCACACAGCGGAACTCTCAATGAAAGCACCAATGTCGGTGTCAAAACCGGCGGATCTCGGGTAGGGGATCCCATGTTGTGCGTCTTAGGATCGATGGTAACATGAACACGGGATTTTACCCAGCTTCGGGCTCTCTTGATGAGATAATACCCTACATGCTGCTTGATTGACTATAATGAATATAGGGGTTACAAGAGTTGATCTACCCCGAGATCATATGTTGTGGTCTAAACCCTATAGGTATGATGAGTAATCTCATAATCCTCTATCGACTATTCTGGCCTCGGTTTATATAATGTACCATAGGCCTAGGGTAACAAGAGTCCTAGCTGAATACGCCGGTGGGGGAGGAGTCCTTGTCTTGATCACCAAGTCTTGTGGAATCTTCCTTGTATGCGGCAACTGTCCAAACTGGCCCATGAGTATACGTCCATGGGGGTCCTCGGCCCAATCTAATTGATCAGGGGATGACGTGGTGAGTATCCCCTAGTCCGGGACACCGTTAGAGATCTCCTAACCCATCTCAGGGGGAGCGGGTATGCCTCGTCCCATATTTGCTAAGAGGCGCCGGGTTTCCAATCCACCCATTCCTCCACGGGCTCCTGGAGTTCTATGGCTTCCAGCTGCATAACTTTACCCCCGCCTCCGTGCTGCACATCACAGGATATGTTGCCCTCTGCGAGTTATTCCTGGGCTGCGAGGCTCACTTCGAGTTATGGAAGAGGTTATTCTGCCTCGTCCCTCATAATCAGGAGGGATTTATATATCAAGTGGGCGGAGCCGAAATATGGTGCGTCGCCCAGACCGGATACCTATCCGGCACTCCAAAGAAGGCATCCAAAGGCTGGCCCTTGGAGTGGTTTTATGTAGATGATGTTCCCCTTCCGGACCTAATCCGGATGGGCCTTCCTGTGTTTAATAATGCTCCGTTGAAGAAACGCCAAAGCTGGCGCCCTCTGAGCTCCCGGGAGGAAGATGCCAGAGAAGTCCACTTCCTGATGGGCAGGATAAAGACACCGGCCCAATCAGGATTGACAATAATCGAAGTTATGTCAATATGCATAATGCGGGGGGTGCAGCCACTTCAATATCGGGGGAAGTCCATGTGGCACTTCAACGGGGAAGACGATGCCACCCGATGTGGTCGTAAAGGTCTGGACTCCACCACCGCTCTCGCGAGAATACTGTCCGATTTATATAAAGGAGAAGAAGAGGAGTTCCTCCGCATGAAGCCGCGGGATGGATTTTCCATGTACAACTCCCCAAGCTGGGTAAGCCGTTACTCTATACTCAACTCTATCCATTCTTGCATTCTTCATCACAATCATTTACCCTGCTGTTTCAAAGTAGGAATTGAGGAAGGCCGTGAAAGAGTTCAACAACCCCTCTCTGCAGCTAGAGGATCCTCGCGGGGCTCTCGACCCCGGACTTGAAGAAGATCCAGATATATCTGTGGAGCTTGTTGACGGGACATTTTATCAGGCAAGCTGCGACGATACCTTGGTGGCCATAATTGCTGATTATCCTGGATTGCTCCCTGCATCACGTGTAAGCAAAGCTAAAGTCCTAACCTCCGAAGAGGATTCCTTTTTTATACCATACCTTATGCACATACATCATATTTTTATAGAGGTGGCCCTCGGGATGCGGCGCCGAGCCCCTAGGGACTCATCAGCAAAGGGCATCCGGGCCAGGCAAGCTCAAGAGGAAGGCAGTCAGGATTGAAACGTTGTCGCAGAGGTATAATTTTAAAATCTACTCTATGATTATCATCTTTGAAATGTAACATCGTCCATCATGTCCTGGCAGAAAGAGTAGTCGCCAGACTGTATCCGGAGATCCTTCCGGCCATGCCTCCACCAGCCGGATTCCAGAACCGGCCTCACGACTGGAGGCTAATGTGGGGATGACGCCGAATTATCCTCCGACAGAGGATGCGGATAGGCTCTCCGCCACAAATTCCGAAGTAGAGAGCACCATGAATCACCGGCGCCGATGGGCCGTACTCCGCGATGGTATCTTTTTCGAAGAGGCATTCAATGCCTTCAATTCAGGAGACGCATACATCCGAGCTGCTCAAGATGGACTCGCCCGAGTGACGAACCAGTATGCAAAGGATATACGGGTAAGAAAATTTGATAAGCATGTATATCAGTAGCCCCTAAGACTTGAAACAGTTGGAACAACTAATTTAAGGATCATTGTATACACAGGTTCTTGTAGAGAAGAATACCCATTTATCTCAAGAGCTAGAGGAATGCAAGACCCAGCTGAGGGCCGTAGTTGCCAAACTAGAGGAATCCCAGAAGGCCTCATCTGGTAATACTTGTCTCAGTAGAGAAGTTTTAAGGACATATACCAGTTAGTATTCGGCGTGCTTTTATAAGTCTAATAGAAGATTCTGCGGACAATCCCGGAGAGAATCCAGAGATCGTAAAAGATGGTGAGTCACATCTCCAAAGACAACTAAAGGCTGGCGAGCGTGTGCTTACGCAGGTTAGGCAGGAGAAAAACAGTCTCCAGTCCGGAGTGTATCCGAATACCCGCTCAGTTATGTAAAACCGAGGTATGCGTGGAAACCAGGCATAGGGGTCATAAGTGCTTGAACAGACAAGTACCCAACTAGTTATATTATACTACATGGATAGTAAGAAACATCTTCCAGAGAGAATAGTTCCGTTAGGGGTTCCTTTCCCTGGGTACGCATGCATCGATGTGCATGTCCGACCTGCGAACAGAAGCGCAGGAAACAAAACATCTGGGGATTCACGTTGTAATAAACGAAAAACATCTTTTGTTCACCGACCGAATATTCCCTTAAGAACGCTAGCTTTCGGCTTCACCCAGTCTGAGGTACACATCCGGCTGAACCGACAGTAACAATCACAGAGGTGCTCCCCTTATGCCCTAGCCGAATTAACGGGAACATAGGGCATAAACACAAGAGCCAGGCAACCCATCATGGCCAAAACTTAAGTCATATCGATGCATATAATGGTGAAGAAAAGGCACATATGGAAAAAGGACGCATATGTGGTGGGCAGGAAGCCATAAGAGTAATTATATTTAGCTTCCGTATAGGAAGCCCCCAGGTATAGTGTCACGCCCAATATGCGATACTATCCTAAAGAGACTCGAAGGTCCCACCAAGGATAGAACCGCATATTGATACGCTTCTGCAAGGTGGATATCATTACATCAACATTACATAATAGATGGGGATACATACACAAGGCATACAATGCCACACGAATACAACATCATCTTACATAAGAGCACCATCCGACTATGGATGAAACACAAACAGAAACTCAAATGACATCCACCCTGCTAGCCCAGACTGCCGACCTGGAACCTATCCCCTGATCGAAGAAGAAGTAGAAGAACTCCAAAACAAGCAAACATCGCTCTCGCGTCATGATCATCGCATAACCTGTACCTGCAACTGTTGTTGTAGTAATCTGTGAGCCACGAGGACTCAGCAATCCCATTACCATGGGTATCAAGACTAGCAAAGCTTAATGGGTAAGGAAGGGGTAAAGTGGTGAGGTTGCAGCAGCGACTAAGCATATATGGTGGCTAAACATACGCAAACAAGAGCGAGAAGAGAAGCAAAAGGAACGGTCGTGAAGCTAGCAATGATCAAGAGGTGATCTTGAACTCCTACTTATGTCAAACATAACTCAAAACCGTGTTCACTTCCCGGACTCCGCCGAAAAGAGACCATCACGGCTACACACACGGTTGATGCGTTTGAATTCGTATCTGGTGTCAAGTTATCTACAACCGGACATTAACAAATTCCCATCTGCCACATAACCGCGGGCACGGCTTTCGAAAGATAATACCCTGCAGGGTGTCCCAACTTAGCCCATCACAAGCTCTAACGGTCAATGAAGGATATTCCTTCTCCCAGGAAGACCTGATCAGTCTCGGAATCCCGGTTTACAAGACATTTCGACAATGGTAAAACAAGACCAGCAAAGCCGCCCGATGTGCCGACAATCCCGATAGGAGCTGCACATATCTCGTTCTCAGGGCAACACCGGATAGGTCAGCCTACGAGTAAAACCAGCCCTCGAGTTTCCCCGAGGTGGACCCGCGGTCTGCCCGGTTCGGACCAACACTTAGAGAAGCACTGGCCCGGGGGGGCTAAAATAAAGATGACCCTCGGGTTGGCCGACCCAAGGGAAAGGTATAGGTGGTGGTGAGGCAAATGGTAAAACCAAGGTTGGGCCTTGCTGGAGGAGTTTTATTCAAAGCGAACTATCAAGGGGGTCCCATAAATCACCCAACCGCGTAAGGAACGCAAAATCAAGGAACATAACACCGGTATGACGGAAACTAGGGTGGCAAGAGTGGAACAAAACACCAGGCATAAGGCCGAGTCTTCCACCCTTTACCAAATATATAGATGCATTAATTAAATAAGAGATATGTGATATCCCAACATAATGCTGTCCACCATGGAGCAATCTTCAACTTCACCTGCAACTAACAATGCTATAAGAGGGGCTGAGCAAAGCAGTAACATAGCCAAGCAATGTTTTGCTAGGAAGGGTGAAAATGTCAGAGGCTGACATGGCAATTTGGGAGGCTTGAAGAACAAGTGATAGGTAGCGCAACATAGCGATAGAACGAAGCAACTAGCATAGCAATGATAGTAGTGAGATCCAAGGTAGCGGTCATCTTGCCTGAAATCCCGCTAGGAAGAAGAACGAGTCCGTGAAGAAGACGAACGAGAGTAGTCGAACGAATCCTCACAATCGCAACATTACCGGAACTAAGAAGCAACATCAGAAAGAAAGAAACAACATGGTAAATGCACAAGCATACATGGCATGATGCACAAACAAGTATGATGCATGTCCGGTTTAAAGAGGCATTGCATGGCAAAGTGCAACAAACAATACTACAAGTTAAGTGGAGCTCAATATGCAACGAGTTGCATATTGACGAAACACCACATCAATTATTTAGTTCGCTCTCGTTTATGCTACTCATCAATATTAAATGTTGATTAACACGGCAAGAGGTGAAGCATAAGTAAACTGACTATTTATGCAAGTTTAAATAAGGCCAGAACAACAAACATCACTTCCGGAAAATCCTCATATGCAATAGCAATTTAAGGCAAACAACAATTTTAAACGTTTTAAATGTTATTATCATGATGCAGATGACATATGCAAGTTTTAAGCAATTTTATGAAAATGCTGACATGAGCATGATACGAGGCATTTGTCGCCATGGCGGAAGGAAAAAGGGTGCCACGGCGGCGAAACGGAAATGGTGCCATGGCAACATCCCGATTACGGTAGCTCATGGAGATACCGGTGCAAAAGGGAGTGTGCGGATGTGCGGAACATGCTAGAGATGGTGGGGTACTCCCGACTACCGGGTTCCCACGAGTTAGTGGCATGGAAAAGCGTTTCAAATCGGACACGGTGCAAACAAGAGCATCTCATACAACATGCATTCGTTCACGGGCGGCGTGTCGGGGTTATACCTTCGAAGCGTGCATCTTCAAAACGGATCAGGTTCGACGTGGTGTAGGGGAAGTAGACGTTCTCGGAATGGTCGTAGTGGAAGTAGTGGTTCATGTTTCGTAGATGTTCGGGCGGCGGTAGTGGTACACGGATCGTAGATGTTCGGGTCATCGGTGTTGTGGTACTTGGTGACATGCACGGGATGATAGTTGTACACGTTCATAAACTTCCAGTGTCGTTCATAGAGGTACTTGGAGTCCAGTGTGGTACTTGGCGAATCCTAGACATAGAGGTACACTTGTTGAGGCGGAACTTGACGAAATCCCTCTAGAGGTAGCCGTCCGTGGTCGTACTCATGTTGACGTGCAACACAATGGTTTTGATGGATCGTAGTCGAACTTGGCGGCAGAGATTCTTATGCTCGCGAAACGGCAAAGAGACACAGCAGCAATGCTGCTGCTCGGGGACGTCGCGGTTGGTCAACACAGAGGCCGGAGATGGCAGAACGACAGCAGGCAGAGAGGGCCGACGAGAGGATGCAGGCGAGGTGGTTGTCCATGGTAGCGGAAGGGAAACAGTAGGCTGGACCGTGCAGCAGCGGACGAGGGACTCCGGGACGGCATGGAGGTCGAGGATGATGAGCTCGAGGCAGCATTGGAGCATGGTGGCGCGGCGGCCAGACGAAGCAGGGAGGCGCGATGGAGGTCGCCGCGCGCGGAGAAGTCGCAGGCGAGGTGCGGGCGTAGCAGAGGAGACGAGGTGGCGCTTGGGGCTCGGGGTCGCGGGGAAGGAGCAGCTTCGGTGCTGCGGCGCCGGAGACGGCAGGGGAGCAACGTCCTGGGGCAGCGCGGCGAGGCGAAGCCCGGCGGCAACGAGCGGGCTCCGGTGGCCGGCTGGAGGTGCAGAGGCGACATGGTCAACAGGGAGGCGCGGGGCCGAATGGGTGAGAAGGGGATCGGGCGAGGCGTGGCTCGATGCGTGCATGTACGAAGGAGACGATGTCAAGTGCCGCGAATCTCTCCCCGTGGCAGCAACGCAGAGGACGGAGGCGTACAAGCCGGGGACGAGCTTGACCTCCTCCCGGCCATGGCGACGGCTATTGCATCGAGAGGCCTCACCTGGCGGCGGCAGGAGAAGGAGGAGGGGGGAAATGGAGCGACCAGGGAACCCTAGGGTTGGGGCATGATTTATAGGGTGAAGGGAGCAGCTCCGGCCGTCAAATCAACACAAGCGTCGACGTGGACCTACTGGATGAGCTGCCGTACAGAAGCTAGAAGAAGAACAGGAGGGATCGGCATTGGTGGCCTCACTGGGCTGAAAGAGGTAAGTGAGGTGGGCTGGTTGGAGGGAAAAGGCCCAGGTGGCTTCGGATAAGGTGAGTCCTTTTCTTTTCTTTTATTCTGCCTAAAATAATTAGACACCTCCAAGATTGAAAAGGCTAGGGGTTTTGGGAAGGAAACTCACACGGATAAAGATATATATGCAGTCCTGGATTTATGCAGTATTTGAATAAATTGTTTTGGCCATTTTTAAAGGTATAAAAATAATTCAAGTTTGAATTAAATTCAAACTTGAGCCATTTTTTAACCCAACCAAAACAACTCCAAAATATATGACGTTTGTCAGAGAGGTTAAGGATGAGGTGCACTAGCATCAGGAAAAAAGTGAACAATTATGTAGGAGGGGAAAAGGTCACTTGCAAAAACATGAAGGAGAGAAGGAGGTGATGATGCATGGGCATGGTTTGAGAGATAGATGGCAAGGAGTGATGCACACACCCATCACAACAAGATGACTAGCACCATGAACATGATGAGCATGGGGAATGCAATATGACAAGAAGCACAATGCAACAATTATGACCATGATGCAACAACATAGGATGGCAAAATACAATATGACAATGATGGGCATGGCATGCAACAAACAAGGATGGCATAATGCAATACAATAAAAAATGAACATGCTGCAAGAAGCAAAATAAGACAAGGCACTCAACATGGAGGGATGAAATATGCAAAATAGTTATGATAATGCAACAAACAAAATAAACACACGATAACAATGAAAAATAAATAGAAGGTAACTCGAGCATCGGTCTCGGGGCGTTACATATAGTGAGCACACATAGTGCGGCCGGAGCGATCAAAGCATCCGTATAGCGCTTAAGGCTTTATGTGAAAAAGGTAAATAGGGCGAGAAAGGAAGAAGGAGAACATAATTGAAAGAGCGGAGGTAAGGATACGAACACTGAGTTCGGCACTAGGCATAGAATCTTCGGAGTCTGGCCGCGTTCCATGGGTTTGGCTCGAGTCTGTTATCAGATGTATTCCGCAGACGGTACGCTCCTCTGGTGAGAACTTTATCAATAATGAAGGGACCCTCCCACTTGGGTTTGACAATTGTCCTTCTTCTTCTCCGGTAGGCGTAGAACGAGTTCGCCAATGTTATAAGTTTTGGCCCGCACTTCTCTGCTTTGATACCTTCGAGCCTGCTGCTGATAGAATGCAGAACGGGCTTTTGCGACGTCACACTCCTCCTCCAGGGCATCTAAGTTGTCCTGCCGATCTAGCTCGGCTTCCTTCTCTTCATACATGCGCACGTGAGGTGAGTCATGGATTATGTTGCAGGGTAGCACTGCTTCTGTGCCGTACACCATAAAAAATGGTGTGTATCCGGTAGTACGATTCGGCGTGGTCCGCAGCCCCCAGAGTACGGAGTCGAGTTCCTCGACCCAGTGCATGGTCGATTCCTTCAAGGATCGCACTAGTCTGGGTTTGATGCCGCTCATGATGAGACCATTTGCACGTTTGACTTGACCATTTGTTTGGGGATGATAGACGGAGGCGTAATCAAGCTTAATGCCCATGTTGTCGCACCAAGTTTTCACCTCATCGGCTGTGAAGTTTCAGCCATTGTTAGTGATGATGCTGTGGGGGACGCCATAGCAGTGTACAACCCCTCATATGAAGTCTATCACTGGTCCGGATTCAGCCGTTTTAACTGGTTTGGCTTCTATCCATTTGGTGAACTTGTCCACCATGACCAGTAAGTAGTTTTTCTTATGGCTTCCCCCTTTAAGAGGTCCGACCATATCCAGCCCCCAGACTGTGAAGGGCCAAGTTATGGGGATTGTTTGGAGAGTGGTAGGGGGCATATGGCTCTGATTGGCGAAGAGTTGGCAACCGACGCAATGTTGGACAAGGTCCTGTGCATCTGCCCGGGCTGTCGGCCAGTAAAAACCTGTACGGAAGGCCTTTCTTACAAGTGCCCGAGCTGCAGCGTGGTGACCGCCGAGTCCGGCATGGATTTCGGCCAAGAGCTGCCGCCCTTCCTCTTCGGAGATGCATCTTTGGAGCACTCCGGTGGCACTTTTCTTATAGAGCTCTCCCCTCATGGACTTTTTAGGCCTTGGAACGCCGCACAATACAACGTGCCTCATTTTGGTCTTCGGGGAGCTCTTGCCTATTTAGGTAGGCCAAGAAGGGCTCGGTCCACGGGGCAATGACAGCCATGATTTTGTGGGCCGAAGGTGTTATTTCAGTGGCAGAGCCTCCAATTATGTCAAATGGTTCAGAATCTGGGGTTGTGTTTGGAGTCGGACTTGTATTGCCAGTCTCCCCTTCCCATACCACGGATGGCTTGAACAACCTTTCCAAGAAAATATTAGGTGGGACATGGTTGCGTTTAGCGCCGATGCGGGCAAGGATATCCGCCGCTTGATTGTTTTCTTGGACCACATGGTGGAATTCGAGCCCCTCGAACCGGGCTAACATTTTGAGGACGACATTACGGTAGGACGCCATTTTCGGATCCTTGGCATCGAAGTCTCCATTTATTTGTGATATTGCGAGGTTCGATTCCCCGCACACTTCTAGGCGTTGAATGCCCATAGAGACTGCCATCCGAAGACCATGCAACATAGCCTCATATTCGGCTGCATTGTTGGAGTCTGTGTATAATATTTGGAGTACGTATTAGACCGTGTCTCTGGTGGGGGATGTCAGGACAACACCTGCTCCTAGTCCGGCCAGCATTTTAGAGCCGTCGAAGTGCATGATCCAATTGTAGTAGGCGCCATACTCTTTAGGGAGTTCGGCCTCTGTCCATTTGGCGACAAAGTCAGCTAGTACTTGCGACTTAATGGCTCGCTGTGGTTTGTATGTTATGTCGAATGGAAGGAGCTCGATAGCCCATTTGGCAATCCGGCCCGTGGCGTCGCGGTTATTTATTATGTCATTGAGTGGTACTTCGGAGGCCACCATAATCGAACACTCTTGAAAGTAGTGTTGTAGCTTCCGGGATGCCATGAAGACCGCATATGCTATCTTTTGATAGTGTGGGTATCGGGATTTGCATGGAGTGGGGATAGTGGACACGTAATATACCGGCTTCTGGAGCGGGAACTTGTGTCTGTCTGCTTCTCGTTCGACGACGAGCACTGCACTTACAACCTGGTGTGTTGTATCTATGTATAATAGCATAGGTTCGCCAGTATTTGGCGCGGTCAGGACTGGATTGCTGGCCAATAGGGCCTTTATTTCTTCCAGTCCGGCCGTGGCCGCATCCGTCCACTCGAAGTGTTCGGTGCACTGAAGAAGGCGATAAAGAGGTAGTGCCTTTTCTCCTAATAGAGAGATAAAGTGGCTTAAGGCAGCCACACATACAGTTAGTTTCTGGATCTGCTTGAGGTCTGTTGGGATAGCCAACTGCGACAGAGCTCGGATTTTTGCCGGATTTGCTTCGATTCCTCTATTGGAAACAATGAAGTCGAGCAACTTCCCGGAGGGTATGCCGAAGAGACATTTTTTTGGGTTGAGCTTGATGTCGTATGTTCGGAGGTTGTCAAACGTGAGTCTCAAGTCATCTATTAAAGTTTCGATGTGTCTTGTTTTGATGACCACGGCGTCCACGTATGCCTCCATTGTTTTGCCGATTTGCTTCTCCAGGCATGTCTGAATCATGCGTTGATAGGTTGCGCCGGTGTTTTTGAGCCTAAAAGGCATAGTGTTGAAACAGAATGGGCTGTATGGCGTTATGAAGGTCGTTGCGGCTTGGTCGGATTCCGCCATCTTTATCTGATGGTGTCCGGAGTATGCATTGAGGAAACACAATGAGTCGTGTCCTGCGGTGGCGTCAATGATTTGGTCAATGCGAGGGAGGGGGAAGGGATCCTTAGGGCAAGCCTGATTGAGGTCTTTGAAATCGACACATAGGCGCCAGGATTTGTCCTTCTTTGGTACCATTAGCAGGTTTGCTAGCCAATCCAGATGTTTTATATCTCTGATGAATCCGGCCTCGAGTAGCTTGTCTAGCTCTTCTCCCATGGCTTGCAGCTTAGGCTCTAAGAAGCGCCTAAGAGCCTGCTTGACTAGTTTGTATCCTTTCCGTATATTGAGGTTGTGTTCGGCCAGCATGCGTGGGATGCCCGGCATGTCTGAAGGATGCCAGGCAAAAATGTCCCAATTCTCACGTAGGAAATCTCGCAATGCGGCGTCCATTGTGGGGTTCAACTGTGTCCCAATGGAAGCTGTCTTTGTGGGGTCCGTTGGGTGGACCTGGAATTTGACTATCTCGTCCGCGGGCTTGAAAGAGGTGGACTTGGGTCGCTTGTTGAGTATCACGTCGTCTCTGTCCACTGTGGCGCGCAGCTCTGTTAGTTCTTCGGCCGCGAGGGCTTCGGATAATGCCTCCAGGGCTAGTGCGGCAGTTTTATTTTTGGCACGGAGCGCGATGTCCGGATCACTAGCTAGAGTGATGATTCCATTGGGTCCGAGCATTTTGAGCTTCATGTAGCCGTAATGGGGTATAGCTTGGAAGCTCGTGAATGCGTCCCGCCCTAAGAGGGCGTGTTATCCGCTGCTGAACGGGGCCACATGGAACGTGATTTCTTCGGACCTGTAATTCTCTGGCGTGCCAAATACCACATCCAGTGTGATTTTTCCCGCACACCGTGCCTCCCGACTAGGGATGATTCCCCTGAAGGTCGTGCTGCTTCGCTCAATACGGCTCTTGTCAATTTCCATCTTGTTGAGGGTTTCCTCATAAATGAGGTTTAATCCACTTCCGCCGTCCATGAGCACTTTAGTGAGCCGGAAGCCATCCACGATTGGACTAAGGACCAAAGCGGCTAGTGCTCGGACTGTTCAGAATTGAGGTTCATCACTGGCATTGAAAGTTATAGCCGTGCCATTCCACGGATTTATTGTTGCCACATGGCAAACTTCGGCGAGGCTACGGAGAGCTCGCTTGCGCCTATTATTTGAGGCGAAAGTCTCGAAGACTGTCAGTACCGCATTGTTATTCTTGGCGGGATGTTGTTCTGCAGTATGGTTGATGAGGAGATCCTCGCCGCTCTTTGCTACCTGCCGGAGTATCCAACATGCTATAAGGCTATGTGAAAGTGCTAGTTATCGACTAGAGGGGGGGTGAATAGGCGATTTTTATCAAAGTCTTCAAAACATGGAAGTTTCGAAGACAAGCAATAGAATTGACCTAATTGATATGCAGCGGAAGATAAACTACAACAAGCAAACCATAGTCATGTATGCAATAACGTGAAAGTACAAAGACTAATGGCAGCTTGGAAGTAAGGATCAGGATGGAAGATAGTATGAAGCCAATCAACAATAGTAGTCAAGCAATGAAGTCAAACAGGTATGACAAATAGGCAATGACTTCACGAAGACAAACTTAAGGTAAGGGGGTTAGAGGATAGAACCAGTCACTTGTTGAAGACACATGATTTGTTGGACCAGTTCTAGTTGTTGTGACAACTGTACATCTGGTTAGGGAGGCTGAGATTCAACTCAGAAGACCGCGTCTTCACCTTATTCCCCTTGAGCTAAGGACACACAGTCCTCGCCCAATCACTCTGGTAAGTCTTCAAGGTAGACTTCCGAACCTTCACAGACTTCGTTCACCGGTGATCCACAATGACTCTTGGATGCTCAGAATGTGACGCCTAACCAGCTGGAGGATACATAGTCCTCAAGTGTAATAAGTCTTTAGGTCACTCAGACAGAAAGACTTCAGTGATGCCTAACACTCTTTGGCTCTGGGTGTTTGGGCTTTGTCCTCGCAAGGATTTCTCTCTCTCAAAGGCTTCGAGGTGGTTTGCTCTCAAACGACAAAAGTCGTAAACTAACTCTGAGCAGCCATCAATTTATGGTGTAGGGGGTGCGCTATTTATAGCCACAAGGCAAATCGACCTGATATGTCCGAAATGACCCTGGGTCACTAAGGAACTGACATGTGTTCCAACGGTCAGATTTCAAACACACACGGCAACTTTACTTGGGCTACAAGCAAAGCTGACTCATCCAGCTCTGGATAAGATTTGCTCTCATTGTCTTCACTCGAAGACATAGGATTTGGTTGAGCATCACTTTAGTCACTCTGACTTTGTTCACTTGGACCCCACTTAACAGTACGATGGTTCCTATGACTCAACAAAGAAGAAAAGGAAACAGCGAAACAACACAGTCTTTGTGCTCCATAGTCTTCACTCATTGTCTTCTCATGTCATAGTCTTCAATATGAATATCTTCACATACCACCATTGTTGTCAATGTCCTCATACATTTCTAGGGGTCATCTCCGGTAGGTAAACCGAATCAATGAGGGACACTACCTGCGTTATCCTGCAATTCTTACAAACGCATTAGTCCCTCAACCAACTTTGTCGTCAATACTCCAAAACCAACTAGGGGTGGCACTAGATGCACTTACAATCTCCCCCTTTTTGGTGATTGATGACAAACTGGTTGAAGTTTTCAACGGGGATAAAGTATGTGAAATTGTAAAGGATAGGATATTGTCTTCATAAGTGGCAAGGGCTCCCCCTGAAGATGTGCATATAAGTAATTTGCTTTTGGAATGCAAATGCACATGGCAGGTTGTACTTGTGGAGATCCTCTTCAACTTATGAAGATAATTCATCATGCATGAAATGATATGATAAGAAAGTGACATGCATAATGAAAAATGGACGTCTGCAGAATGATCTAAGTGCGGAAGTTATGATCGCACATGGAAAAGCAAATAAGTAGCAGACGACCATCGAGTTTAAGTGTTACAACTCAAAGAACGAAATGTATCAAAGGCAAGAGTTGTAATCACTTGGCAAAATATAAAGCAACCGCCCATATGAACCCGCTTGAAGAGTATCAAACTCATATGCTTCTCCCCCTTTTGTCAGTAATGACCAAAAAGGTTTGAAGACATAGAGCATCTACTCGTCCTCATGAGGAGTAGGTGAAGCAGCAGGGTTGTCCTTGTTGGTTGGCGGCGCAGACGAACTAGGTGTAGTGTTGATGCATGCAGAAGTAGGGGGCGGTGAAGTAGCATCGTCTTCATCATCGATCACTTTGGCATTCACAGTTGCCGCGGAGGAAGAATAGTCAGAGTTTTCAAGGGATGGAGTTCGACATAGGACAGCATTCCGTGGAGGAGTGGAGTCAAACTTGAATCTTTTAGTGAAGCCATCGCCTTGAAGATCTGCTTCAGCACTGAGCAACGTCAAACTCTTCCATGATCGCCGACAGGGCTCGTGAGTGACAAAGGCATTCTTGGTGGCAAGATTTCGAATGCGATTGACGTCCACCAAGAGGCTTTGCATCTGTCGTTTGAGCCAAAAGTGATGCTTGTCTTGTTTCTGATGCAGCGCCACAAGAAGTTCTCGATCATTTAGGACCCGAGAGCGCTTCTTAGGCCTTTGGGCAATTGTGCTCTCAGTAGCTTCAGTTGGCGCATGATGAGGCAGACGAATGGTCCCAGCCATTTGATAGACACAAGTTACCGCTTGGACTCCTTCCATGGGCTGAGTGAAGCTTTGATGTTCAGCATTTTGAAGACAAAGAGGCTTCTTAGCAGGCTCAGGGGTATATGGCTTCAACTGACATATCAACCTCTGGTAGAAAGATTAGATGATTGCCAGTAGAGGGTTGATAGTTGATAGCAGAGTGTAGCTTGATGAGGCGCATGACCCATGGAGCATAGAATTTCAGGCCAAAAAGGTCAGATCCAGACGCAGCCAGTTGCCGGAGGAAGAATTCTTGTGCATTGAAGCTGATGCCATTGAGGATGTAAAAGACCAATGTCTTCATGGCTCCTTCAAGTTTTGTAGCTGATGAATGCCCTTTGATAGGCCATAGAGTCCGCCTGATGATGTGATATATTGTGCGAGGCAGATACTCAAGGTCATCAACAAAGAACTCCTTTGGGTATTCAGCGTCATGAGGCAAAGGCTTCATCATGCTCAACATCTGGCTCATGTTGGGTTCTGGCTTATGGAAGATGCTCTCCAGTGCATTGCGGTGGTGTAGACAATCAGGTTCGTACAGCTCTCCGGGAGTGGATAACCCTGTAAGCTCAATGGTGTCAAGAGCTTTGGCTTCATGATGAACATTTCCTGTCATCCACTCGAGAACCCATGTTTTTGTATCCCTATTATAGCCGCAAATGTGGAGGGTAGCATAGAATTGAAGCAAAAGTTCCTCATTCCAATGTTCTTTGTCTATCACAAAGCTGAGCAGACCTGCATCACGAAAGCAGTCAAGTGCTTCTTCTAAGCATGGCAGTCCTGCAATGGCTTCAGTGTCGAGGCGCATATGAGGGAAAATGCGCCCTTGATCATACAGAACGCAGGAGTAATAGCTTCGCTGCTGATGGCTCCAGAAACGATTAGATGATATTCTTGGCCTTGAGTAGGGGTTCTTTGCACTATCAAAGAAGGTGTTGTGGCTTTTGAAGCCATTTGCATTGAAGGACCCTGTAGAGGTGGCAGTACCTGGGAACCTTGGCAGTCTTGGCTTTGGTTTCTGGACCTGAGGCCTATGCTCAACATGATAATCAAACTGAGGACCAGAGACATTAGACGGAGGGACCAGAACAGGCCATCTGACAGTGATTAGCTGGCCATGGTTGTATGCTTGCTCAATTGTATGGGGCCTTGGTGGCGGAACAGGAGCAGTGGCAACAACAGAAGGTTCAGGCTGCACAACAGAAGCAACATGAGCAGTTGCAGCATTGGCTTCTGGTATATTGGTTGGTGCAGGCTCCACACTTGCTTTAGTCATGACTACGTCATGGGCTTCATTTGTGTTGGTGGTGGCAGCCTCAAGATTTTCAACCTCCACTTGATGAGCTGGAGGGTCTGGCACTAGCACGTTCACTTCAGGAACAGCTTCTTCAGTAATGGGGGAGTAGGGACACGTTCTTCTTCTTGTTCGTCATCGGCTGATGCAGCCGGATTGTCTTCAACAGCTTTGGCTTCAGACACGAAGACATTCACAGTCGGAGTGGCTTCTGGGAACACTTGACGTGCAACAAATTGGTGGTGCACTTCTCCTTCTGGAACGCTCGGAAGAGGGACTTGAGGCCTTGGTCCTTTGCGAAGCCTTTGTAATACAAGCGACGCCTTTGGAGATGGAGTTGGCTGGGCCTCATCCTCTTCAACTTGCACAGGTGGTGTGACTTGTTGTTGTTGGGGAGTACTGGGGGAGTCTTGTTGTTGTGGGCGATCAACCCCTGATGCATCCTGAGCAATTGGCGTCAGAGGACGACCAATGCTGATGATTTCGCTATTCGTGAGAACATGCGATGATACCAAGTTGTGCTCGATCTGAGGAAGAACTTCATCATCTTCAACATTGTCATGGTGACCAATGTCTTCAGAAGTGGTGGGATCAACTGCTGGAATGTCTTCAGCTTCATAAGCCTCTGTGGAAGCAGGCTCATGAACAATCATCTGTTGTTCTTGGTGTTCAGATGCAGGGCGAACCACTGAGATAGGTTCAACAACTAAGGGCTCTGTGGGAGCATCCCGATTCTTCTTGATCTTGTGCTTCTTCTTGGAGGGAGCAACATCAGAGGCTTCTGAGGTTTTCCTTTTTCTGGCTTCAGCCTCTGCAGCCCTTGTCTTCTTCTGTTCTGAAGCGGTTGACATGACCTTTGGCTTCGAGCCAGTCATGCTGCTTGGTGGAAGACTATGTGAGGTTCATCCTGCCTTGAAGGTGCAGGTTGGACAGTTGATAGCTTCTTCTTCTTTGCAACCATTCTGGGGTCAATGCCAGGACGACCAAGAGCCTTGCGCTTCTTAGCCTCATTGTAAGCTAACACACACTTGTCAGCCAGATTCTTCATGCGCTCTCGAGAGCCTCGAGCTTCTTCATGCTTCTTGCGAAAGGCTTCTTTGAGCTCGTGCAGCATGATCTTTAAGTTTTTGACATCTTTCATGCTGAGCTTGGCCACATGCTTCTTGAACTGAGCTTTTTCATAGTCGATCTTGTGCTTCAGTTCAACAATGCGCTGAGCAATTGCTAGCTCAGAAGCAATGGCGCCATTGAAGGAGACGCTGAGGCCAATTGGAAGTTGCAGATCATCAAAGCTGAGATTTGGGGTGTCAAACCACTCATCAATGAAGTTATGGATTATTGCCACATCAAAGAGAGGCAAATTATTGAAGATTTCTGCTTCTTCCTTGCTCTTGATCGGTTTCTCAAGAGCATCATCTGCAAGATCGTCGTCGCTGGACAGATCAATGTGCTCTTCACGCAGAATGGCAGCAGGAGTTAATGTCTGATCAGTATTCTTGACGATTTTCTTTGTCTTCTCTGTCTTCTTGGAGATGCGTGATAGATCTTCAGACTGCACGCTTTCTTCAGGAGGTGCAGTGATCAGTGGCTTTGCACATGAAGCTTTTGAAGGTGCAGCTGATTGTGAAGCCTTAGACTTCTTTAGCTTCTGCGGCTTTGGTGGAGCTGGGGCTTCATCAGTGTCAGCATCATTATCAGAATGATCCACTCTGGCACCTTGGACCAAGATGTAAGTGATGAGCCCATCAAGGTTTGAAAAGGGGCCGATGACATTGGGTTCTGCATCACGTGAGCCATCAGCACGGGGAGCAGAGGGAGTGAAGTCTAATCCCAATGACTTCTTGTTTTCCTTTGCTGATGCCTTTGCGTGCTGGAAGTTGCACTTGAAGAGATTGTCGTCACGACACCAAAGCAATGATGATGGGTCGGCATTTTCAGGCTGAGGTCCATAGACCATACAAGGATAGAAATCCTGTGCAATAGCTTCGGCTCTGTTCTTGGGTGGAAGGCCTTGATAGAGAATATCACCCCAAGGACTTTTGATAGCATTCTTCTCAGCATATTCCTGGGTCACGAACTTGTATTTGAACCATTGTTCAGCCCAATATCGTCGAATCCATTGGATTTGTGTCTTGCGCTGATTGTAATCCTCTTCAGGATCTTTCTTGTAAATTTCTGCGAGGTGATCAGGCAAATCGTTTGATGTTCCCCCTCGACGCTGTCTGCCACCCTTCCTTACTGATTCCTCTACAGCCATGAACTTCAAACTGAATGTCTTCAATACGTTCAAAGGCTTCAAGGGCTTTCGCTTGCTGGTCAAACAGGAACTAGCTTCAGGAGAGTTAATGTGTTGCTGTAAGAATTCTGCAAATGAATGCAGACTATGAGAACCAAGGGATTCTCCCACGGACATGTACTTGTGACAGCATTAGAGATGCGAGGGAAGGGGAAGAGGTCATATGCATTCTCAGAAGATTGGAAGATAAATCAGTTTGAAGACATTGACCTCATGATGCGAAGACATTCACTTATATGTTGAGAGTTGGTTCCAGATTTGTATGAATCCGTGAATAAGTACAAGTGAGGAATCTAACTAGATATGAAGCTTAAGTGAATATACTAGGCAGTATGAGATGCAGACAGAATAGATCTAACATTGTATAGGCAGAAACCAATTTTGGTAAATAGGATGAATCATTGAGGATCAAAAAGATGGTAAAAATAGAGTTATATTTACCACACAAAGAACTGCTAGATGGCATGAATAGGAGACCGAGCAGTTCAATCCACCATGCCCTAACTTGGCGACGGAGGACACCTACGGCGGCGGCGGAGAGGATGATGTCCGGGCCGGCGTGAGGACGGCGTCGGAGAAGTCACGGCAGCTAAGCGCTTCGTCGCCGGCGTCGTCACGAGCTAGCGGTGGCGCTAGGGTTTTGACGAGGTGGAGAGGTGGAAGAAGGTTTTCTTGACCGCAGGGGACATGTATTTATAAGGAAGTGTGTGGCATAGCGCAATTACGCAGGTACCCCTGGCTGTTCACATCTGAGGGGCACGTGGCAAGCATGCAACATACTCAGAGTTGTCCCACGTTCCCACGCCCGCCAGGTTTGTCGGATGGTTGTTCCGGCTTCTCTGGATTTCAAACAATAATGATGAATCATTTAAAAACAGACTTAATGTTTGTCTCTGTGCCTTCTGCTGACAAGGATGCAGAGAAGACATTCGACAGTTTCAATAGAATACATATGATTTGGATAGATAGAGTTTGAGATAGAAAGCATGGAGAGATTAGGGTCCATCACATTCACTTAGTTCAAAAGATTCAACAAGGAAGACATAGCTATAAGTGAATGCTGTAGAGGACAGAATACTGGTATGTATATCAGAAAGCAATCAAATCATGAAGATAAGTTGAAATATGAAGACAAACCAAATGCGAAGACATTGCAACAATAATGCCATGAGTGGAACACTTCAAACCAAGAAATTTGGTGGTGGCGTTACCCACCGTATAGGAAGTATTAGACCCAGACACGGTGCACAATTATCGTGGCGCTCCAAAGTCAAATTCCACGTTAATGTATTCACACTCAGAATGTAAGTCTTCATTGTTTGAAGATATACTTTACTTCGTGTGTTGCACATCTAAGTCATCAACATGCATAAGTGTTAGGATGTGTGCCTGATTACAGGACATTTGAGGATTCCAAGATATTTAGCTCACACCGTCACTTGCAAAACCTTTTCTCATCCAAGGGCTTTGTGAAGATATCTGCCAGTTGCTCTTCAGTGTTGACGTGAATGATGTCAATATCTTTCTTCATGACATGATCTCTGAGAAAGTGATGACAAATTTCATTGTGCTTAGTCTTCGAGTGCTGGACTAGATTGTTGGCAATCTTGATGGCGCTTTCGTTGTCGCAGAAGAGAGGTACTTGTTTCATATTGATGCCATAGTCCTTGAGAGTTTGCTTCATCCACAGAAGTTGAGCGTAGCAAGATCCAGCAGCAATGTATTCAGATTCAGCAGTTGAGAGTGATACACAGTTTTGCTTCTTTGAAGACCAACAGACAAGTGATCATCCCAGAAAGTGACATGTGCCTGATGTAGACTTGTGATCAACCTTTTCTCCAGCATAATCAGCATCCGAGAATCCAACCAAATAAAATCTTGAGCCCTTTGGATACCATAATCCGAGTGTTGGGGTGTAAGCCAAATATCTAAGAATTCGCTTCACAGCTAAGTGATGCGATTCCTTTGGTGCCGCTTGGAATCGAGCACACATGCAAACACTAAGCATAATATCTGGCCTAGATGCACATAGGTAAAGTAAGGAACCAATCATGGAGCGGTATACCTTTTGATCGAACTCTTTACCATTGTCGTCGGGACCAAGATGGTGTTTGGCTGGCATTGGCGTCGTGTAACCTTTGCAATCTTGCATTCCAAACTTCTTCAGACAGTCTTTGAGATATTTTTCTTGAGATATGAAGATGCCATTCCTTTGCTGACGAATTTGAAGACCAAGGAAGAACTTCAGCTCACCCATCATGGACATCTGATATTGCTCTTGCATCATGTATCCAAACTCATCACTATAATTCTGGTTGGTGCAGCCGAAGATAATGTCATCCACGTATATTTGGCACACAAACAGTTCACCATCATATGTCTTCGTGAAGAGTGTGGGATCGAGGGATCCAGGTTTGAAGCCTCTGCTCTTTAGGAAGTCTTTGATCGTATCATACCAAGCGCGAGGAGCTTGTTTGAGGCCATACAGTGCTTTGTTTAGCTTGTACACCATATCAGGATGTTTTGGATCTTCAAAGCCAGGTGGTTGAGCAACGTACACTTCTTCTTCAATCTTGCCGTTGAGGAATGCACTCTTCACATCCATTTGATATAGTAAGATGTTGTGGTGGTTAGCATAGGCTAGCAGTATGCGAATAGCTTCAAGCCTAGCCACAGGAGCAAATGTTTCATCGAAGTCAATTCCTTCAACTTGAGTATATCCTTGAGCCATAAGACGTTCTTTGTTTCTGACGACTTGACCATGCTCATCTTGCTTGTTTCGATATATCCATTTTGTGCCAATAATGTTATGCTTGTGAGGGTCAGGACGCTTGACAAGTTCCCAAACATTGTTCAGCTTGAACTGTTGAAGTTCTTCTTGCATAGCTTGAATCCATTCAGGTTCCATAAAGGCTTCAGCAACTTTCTTGGGTTCTGATATTGACACAAACGAAAAGTGACCACAGAAATTTGCTAACTGAGTTGCTCTTGAGCGAGTAAGTGGACCAGGTGCATTGATGCTATCAATTATCTTCTCAATTTGTACTTCATTTGCAACACGAGGATGAACTAGACGAAGACCTTGCTCTTGCTGATCATTGTCATCATTAGGAGGATTGTCTTCGGTCTGAGCATTGTCTTCAGGTTGGTTTGGTGCAGAAATGATAAGTTCCTCTTCAGGCTGTGCTTCAGACGACATGATTTCACCAGTTCCCATCAGCTTGATAGATTCGCTGGACGGAGCTTCATCTAGTGTACTTGGCAGGAGCTCTCTTTGTGAACCATTGGTTTCATCAAAGCACACGTCCACAGTTTCAACGATTTTGTAGTGATAGAGGTTGAAGACTCTGTAAGAGTGCGAGTCTTTTCCATAACCGAGCATGAAGCCTTCGTGAGCTTTAGGTGCAAATTTTGACTTGTGATGGGGATCCTTGATCCAGCACCTAGCACCAAAGACTCTGAAGTAGCTGACATTTGGCTTCTTGCCAGTAAGGAGCTCATAGGATGTTTTGCTCAGAAGCTTGTGGATGTAAACACGGTTGATGATGTGACATGCTGTATCAATAGCTTCAGGCCAGAACTTTCTTGGTGTCTTGTACTCATCGAGCATTGTTCGAGACATCTCAATGAGGGTTCTGTTCTTGCGCTCTATAATGCCATTTTGCTAAGGTGTGTATGGAGCAGAAAACTCATGAGTGATTCCCATTGTATCCAGATAAAGATCAAGCCCGGTGTTCTTGAATTCAGTGCCGTTATCACTTCTGATTTGCTTGATCTTGACGCCATAATTGTTCATGGCACGATTGGCGAAGCGTCTGAAGACATCTTCTACTTCAGTCTTGTAGAGAATTATGTGCACCCATGTTTATCTTGAGTAGTCATCAACAATGACAAAGCCATAGAGACACGCTGTTGTTGTGAGGGTAGAGTAGTGAGTAGGGCCAAATAAGTCCATGTGTAACAACTCGAAGGGTTGAGATGTCGTCATGATTGTCTTCGAGGGGTGCTTTGCCCTAGTCATCTTTCCAGCTTCGCAGGCACCACACAAATGATCCTTCTTGAACTTGACACCCTCGATGCCTATGACATGCTTCTTCTTGACGAGTGTGTGTAAGTTCCTCATGCCAGCATGCCCCAGTCTCCGATGCCAGAGCCAGCATTCTGAAGCTTTTGCAAGAAGACATACGGCAAGCTGTGGACCTGCTGAGAAATCTACCATGTATAGATCATCTTTCCGATACCCTTCAAAGACTAGAGACTTGTCAGATTCCATTAGTACAAGGCAACGATATTTTCCGAATAGCACAATCATGTTCAAGTCACAAAGCATTGAGACAGACATTAAGTTGAACCCAAGGGATTCAACAAGCATCACTTTATCCATGTGTTGATCCTTTGAGCTTGTAACTCTACCTAGACCCAATACCTTGCTTTTACCAGTGTCAGCAAATGTGATGTGACTCTTGTCGGATGGACGTAAGGTTGAGTCCATGAGAAGACTTCGATCACCAGTCATATGATTAGTGCATCCACTGTCCATAATCCATTCTGAAGCACGAGGTGTCATACCCTACAGTGCAGTTAGGAGGGTAGGCTTCACAAAGTATGTTGTGAAGCATAAGCATTTGATGCACACAAGGATTATCACAGCTTAGATCAAGGTTAGAGCTCATAGTATGACTGGTAAGCGATTCATGTGTGAAATACATAGTAAGTCTATTTTATCATGCGTCCCTTAATGTGTTTTAGGTCCCCAGCAATAGTATCGGACGCCTTTGATAGCAGGCTGGAGACCTTATTCTGCAAAAGAGAGTTAATTCTTCTTCACCACCCACATCTTCAGGGGTGGCTTAGAAGCAATGAGTCTAAGTGCAGCATCTGACAACTTTGGCTTTGAAGCGGTAGCAAATAGCCTTGCAGGAGATGAATGATACTCATATGAATAAGCAGAAAAATTCTTAGTTCTATGAACATAGCGGTTTGAGGACACACGCTCATATTCATAAGTCTGAGTATGATTTCCCTGCAAAACATTGGCGTTAGGGTGACTCAGGTGAGTCCTGTATGAAGCCTTTGGACCATATGACGCCTTAGGTCTGGGGTTTGTCTTCTTCCCTGGTGGTGTCATGATGACATTCACTGGAAGATTCTCAAGACAGCTTTTGGGAACCTAGATCTTCTTCATAGGTGGTCCATTCCTGCAGTTAGTACCAATATACCTGGCAAACACTTCACCATTCTGATTTTTGAATAGTTTATAGTTTGCATCAAAGGATTCATCAATGATAATAGGATTAGCACAGGTAAAGCCAGATAAGGTGGATGGATCCACTGAAGGTTCCTTTGCAGCAACCCATGTGGTTTTGGGATACTGCTCAGGCTTCCAGTAGGAACCATCAACATTCAATTTCCTCTCGAACCCGACACCCTCTTTCCTAGGGTTCCGGTTCAGAATCTGCTTTTTGAGGACATCGCAAAGTGTCTGATGTCCTTTCAGACTTTTATACATCCCTGTTTCAAGCAATGTCTTCAACCTAGCATTTTCATCAGCAATAGTAGTGGTATCCTCCGTAGAGGGGTTAGTTTCCACATCTGTAGTTGAATACAATGCAACAGTAGCAGCAGTGGAACATTCAGCAACAGAGGTAGCGTTATCATGCTCAATGCATTTTAGACATGGTGGTTCAAATCCATCCTGAGCGGAACTGATCTGTTGAGTGCGAAGTGACTCATTCTCCTTTTGAAGATCTTCATGAGCCGCTTTCAATTTCTCAAGCTCTTGCTTCCTTTGAAGATAATCATAGGAGAGCTTTTCATAAGTGGTTGAGAGCGTCTCATGAAGACTTTCAAGTTCTTGGTACTTAGCATGAAGATTTTTTATGTCTTCAACTAAGGACTGTGAACGTGTCATTTCCGCGTCCAACAGGTCATCGCTTTTGTCTAACAGTTTTTGAGTATGTTCCATAGCCTTTTGTTGTTCAGTAGCAATTTTAGCAAGTGTTTTGTAGCTGGGTTTGGATTCACAATCAAAGTCATCTTCACTTGATGTTTGAAAGTAAGCATCACGTGATTTTACCTTGGCACCATGTGCCATGAAGCAGTAGGTGGGAGCAGGATCATCCATGTCATCAGCTTCAGCGTTGGTGTGGAAGTCATTGTCTTCAGTGTTGAAGATGGACTTGGCAACATAGGCTGTGGCTAGAGCCAGACTTGCAACGCCAGGGTCGGACTCTTCTTCAAACTCCACCTCTGCCTCCTCAGAAGCAGACTCCTCCTCTGAATCCATTTCCTTGCCAACAAAAGCACGAGCCTTGCCGGATGAGCTCTTCTTATGTGATGAAGACCTTGATGAGGGCTTGGAAGAAGACTTTAAAGATTTCTTCTTCTTCTTATCATCAGAATCATATTCCTTGCTCTTCTTCTTCTTCTTCTTCTCATTGTCCCACTGTGGACACTCAGAGATATAGTGTCCAGGTTTCTTGCACTTGTGACATGTTCTCTTCTTGTTGTCATGAGTGGAAGCTTCATCATTTCTTGAGCTAGATCGTGAAGACTTTCTGAAGCCCTTCTTCTTGGTGAACTTCTGGAACTTCTTCACAAGCATGGCAAGTTCCTTTCCAATGTCTTCAGGATCATCAGAACCGCAGTCAGATTCTTCTTCAGATGAGGAAACAACTTTTGCCTTCAAAGCACGAGTTCGGCCATAATTGGGACCATAGATATCTCTTTTCTCAGAAAGCTGGAACTCATGTGTGTTGAGCCTCTCAAGTATATCAGACGGATCGAGTGTCTTGAAGTCAGGGCGTTCTTGTATCATGAGGGCAAGGGTGTCAAAGGAGCTATCAAGAGATCTCAGTAGTGTCTTGACGATTTCATGCTTGGTAATCTCAGTGGAGCCAAGAGCCTGAAGCTCATTTGTGATGTCGGTGAGGCGATCAAACGTGAGCTGGACATTTTCATTGTCGTTTCTCTTGAAGCGGTTGAAGAGGTTGCGAAGAACACTGATCCTTTGATCTCTCTGAGTTGAGACGCCTTCGTTGACCTTGGATAGCCAGTCCCAGACTAGCTTTGACGTTTCCAGAGCACTCACACGGCCATACTGTTCTTTGGTCAGATGACCACATATGATGTTCTTTGTAGTAGAGTCCAGTTGAATGAACTTCTTGACATCAGTAGGGGTGACACCTTCACCAGTTTTGGGAACGCCGTTCTTGACGACATACCAGAGGTCGATGTCAATGGCTTCAAGATGCATGCGCATCTTATTCTTCCAGTAGGGATATTTAGTTCCATCGAACACGGGACAAGCAGCGGAGACTTTGATTATCCCTGCAGTCGACATAGCTAAACTCCAGGTGGTTAAACCGAATCACACAGAACAAGGGAGTACCTTGCTCTGATACCAATTGAAAGTGCTAGTTATCGACTAGAGGGGGGTGAATATGCGATTTTTATCAAAGTCTTCAAAACATGGAAGTTTCAAAGACAAGCAATAGAAATGACCTAATTGATATGCAGCGGAAGATAAACTACAACAAGCAAACCATAGTCATGTATGCAATAACGTGAAAGTACAAAGACTAATGGCAGCTTGGTAGTAAGGATCAGGATGGAAGATAGTATGAAGCCAATCAACGATAGTAGTCAAGAAATGAAGTCAAACAGGTATGACAAATAGGCAATGACTTCACGAAGACAAACTTAAGGTAAGGGGGTTAGAGGATAGAACCAGTCACTTATTGAAGACATAGGATTTGTTGGACCAGTTCTAGTTGTTGTGACAACTGTACATCTGGTTAGGGAGGCTGAGATTCAACTCAGAAGACCGCGTCTTCACCTTATTCCCCTTGAGCTAAGGACACACAGTCCTCACCCAATGACTCTGGTAAGTCTTCAAGGTAGACTTCCGAACCTTCACAGACTTCGTTCACCGGTGATCCACAATGACTCTTGGATGCTCAGATCGCGACGCCTAACCGGCTGGAGGATACACAGTCCTCAAGTGTAATAAGTCTTCAGGTCACTCAGACAGAAAGACTTCAGTGATGCCTAACACTCTTTGGCTCTGGGTGTTTGGGCTTTGTCCTCGCAAGGATTTCTCTCTCTCAAAGGCTTCGAGGTGGGTTGCTCTCAAACGACAAAAGCCGTAAACTAACTCTGAGCAGCCACCAATTTATGGTGTAGGGGGTGGGCTATTTATAGCCACAAGGCAACCCGACCTGATATGTCCGAAATGACCCTGGGTCACTAAGGAACTGACACGTGTTCCAATGGTCAGATTTCAAACACACACGGCAACTTTACTTGGGCTACAAGCAAAGCTGACTCATCCAGCTCTGGATAAGATTTGCTCTCATTGTCTTCACTCGAAGACATAGGATTTGGGTTGAGCATCACTTCAGTCACTCTGACTTTGTTCACTTGGACCCCACTTAACAGTACGGTGGTTCCTATGACTCAACAAAGAAGAAAAGGAAACGGCGAAACAACACAGTCTTCGCGCTCCATAGTCTTCACTCGTTGTCTTCTCATGTCATAGTCTTCAATATGAATATCTTCATATACCACCATTGTCGTCAATGTCTTCATACATTTTTAGGGGTCATCTCCGGTAGGTAAACCGAATCAATGAGGGACACTACCTGCGTTATCCTGCAATTCTTACAAATGCATTAGTCCCTCAACCAACTTTGTCGTCAATACTCCAAAACCAACTAGGGGTGGCACTAGATGCACTTACACTATGTGTTGGTATGGTATCCGGTGTGCTGTGAATTTTGCATGGCCCATTGAGCCATTCTTCCAATACGGTTCCACGCCCTGCACTGGGCCTTGGTTTTTTGCTAATTGAATGGGGTGACTTGCGAGAGTTTACCCTTTTAGTTCGGACGAAGGGCTTATTGAGAGCCGGACTATCCCAGAAGTTTGTTTGGGTTTTCCAGGCACTTTCCATCGCACAGTATTTTTGTACTATGGCCGCTAGGTCAGCGAATAGCGTTGAGGATCCCCTTGTCCGTGCAATTTTTGCAAAAGAATGAGATTGTGTCTTCCTCGCGACAGTCCTTGACCTTGTTTATCACAAGGAGGAATCTGGCCCAGTAGTGATGTACTGTCTCTTGGGGCTCTTGTCTGATATGGGAAAGATTGATCAAATCTGGGTGGGTGGGTTTGTTTAAGTCCGAACCCTAACCCGATCTAAGACCCAGGGGCGGAGAGGCTTCCGAGCTTGGTAGCTCGGGCTCCAGGATGTTGCCCAATTTTTCTGGCCCACCGCCCGATTCTAAGTTCGGGGTTTGGGTCCTGTATTCCCGTGAACGGGTATTCGGCTTGGATAGCTCAGAAATCCAGACATAGTTCGTCCTCAAAATAGAGAGGGAATCCATGTGTTGCTCTTCCACTACCGCTATCTCATGGGTGACCGGCGGAGAGTTAATCTCCCTTTGGTCGGGTCTAACCCCAATCCAATCATAGTCTGTGGCCATACCCAGAGTGGCGATGCGATCCAAGAGCTCATTAAGGGAGGAGAGCTCCATTGCATCCATCTGTTCGGCGAGTTCCGGATCAACGTGGATGCTGTTTTTGATGACCTGAGAAGTCATCATCGGCGCGACAGCCGATCGGGCGGTCATGACGAAGCCGCCTAGTCGAAGAGTTTGGCCTGGAGCCAGGGCTCCCCTAGAGGTGATGTTGTCCTTGACAACGAGATGAGCCATCAAGCCCTATCACGACGACACAGTGGAACTCTCAATGAAAGCACCAATGTCAGTGTCACAACCGGCGGATCTCGGGTAGGGGGTCCCGAACTGTGCGTCTAAGGATAATGGTAACAGGAGGCAGGGGACATGATGTTTTACCCAGGTTTGGGCCCTCTCGATGGAGGTAATACCCTACTTCCTTCTTGATTGATCTTGATGATATGAGTATTACAAGAGTTGATCTACCACGAGATCGTCGAGGCTAAACCCTAGGAGCTAGCCTATGATTACGATTGTTCTTGTCCTATGGACTAAATCCTCTGGTTTATATAGACACCGGAGGAGGCTAGGGTTACACATAGTCGGTTACAGAGAAGGAGATCTGACATCTGAATCGCCAAGCTTGCCTTCCACGCAAAGGAGAATCCCATCCGGACATGGGACGAAGTCTTGTAAGTGCATCTAGTGCCACCCCTAGTTGGTTTTGGAGTATTGACGACAAAGTTGGTTGAGGGACTAATGCGTTTGAGAGAATTGCAGGATAACGCAGGTAGTGTCCCTCATTGATTCGGTTTACCTACCGGAGATGACCCCTAAAAATGTATGAAGACATTGACGACAATGGTGGTATGAGAAGATATTCATATTGAAGACTATGACATGAGAAGACATTGCGTGAAGACTATGAAGCACGAAGACTGTGTGGTTTCGTTGTTTCCTTTTCTTCTTTGTTGAGTCATAGGAACCACCGTACTTTTAAGTGGGGTCCAAGTGAACTAAGTCAGAGTGACTGAAGTGATGCTCAACCCAAATCCTATGTCTTCGAGCGAAGAAAATGAGAGCAAATCTTATCCAGAGTAGGATGAGTCAGCTTTGCTTGTAGCCCAAGTAAAGTTGCCGTGTGTGTTTGAAATCTGACCGTTGGAACACGTGTCAGTTCCTTAGTGACCCAGGGTCATTTCGGACAAATCAGGTCGGGTTGCCTAGTGGCTATAAATAGCCCACCCCCTACACCATAAATTGGTGGCTGCTCAGAGTTAGTATACGGCTTTTGTCGTGTGAGAGCAACCCACCTCGAAGCATTTGAGAGAGAGAAATCCTTGCGAGGACAAAGCCCAAACACCCAGAGCCAAAGAGTGTTAGGCATCACTGAAGTCTTTCTGTCTGTGTGACCTGAAGACTTATTACACTTAAGGACTGTGTATCCTCCAGCCGGTTAGGCGTCTCGTTCTGAGCATCCAAGAGTCATTGTGGATTGCCGGGTGAACGGAGTCTGTGAAGGTTTGGAAGTCTACCTTGAAGACTTACCAGAGTGATTGGGCGAGGACTAAGTGACCTTAGCTCAAGGGGAATAAGGTGAAGACATGGTCTTCTGAGTTGAATCTCAGCCTCCCTAACCAGACATACAGTTGTCACACCAACTGGAACTGGTCCAACAAATCATGTGTCTTCAACAAGCAACTGGTTCTATCTCTTCCCTCCTTTACCTTGAGTTTGTATTTGTGAAGTCGTTGCTTATCTATCTTATCTGATTGACTTCATTGCTTGACTACTATTGTTGATTGGCTTCATACTATCTTCCATCCTGATCCTACTACCTAGCTGCTATTAGTCTTCGTACGTTAACGCTATTGCATACTTGACTATGGCTTGCTTGTTGTAGTTTATCTTCCGCTGCATATCAATTAGGTTATTTTTATTGTTTGTCTTTGAAACTTCCACGTTTTGAAGACTTTGATAAAAATCGCCTATTCACCCCCCCCCCTCTAGTCGATAACTAGCACTTTCAATTGGTATCAGAGCAAGGTACTCCCTTGTTCTGTGTGATTCGGTTTAACCACCTAGAGTTTAGCTATGTCGACTGCAGGATTGACGAATGTATCTTGCCCCACCTTTGACGGTCATGAGTATCCCTGGTGGAAAGCCATGATGAAGAAGCGACTCATGGCTATGGACAGCAAACTGTGGACCGTCACCGAGATTGGTCTCACCGATCTATGCAAGATGGCGGAGGCTGATGACATTCGTAAGTACAGTCTACTGAACCTCACTGCGAAGGATGTCATCTGCTCCTGCCTATCCCGAAATCAGTTTAGGAACGTCATGCACCTCAATCACGCGAAGCTAATTTGGGACCGACTTGCTGAGGTCTATGATAGTCATCTTAATCGTCATGATCCTTGGCTTGATGACTACAAGGAGTCTCTTAAAGAGATGACCTTTCCACCTGAACCGTCTTCATCTTCACCATGCCTCATGGCACGGGGTGCTAAGGTAACTGAATGCTATCTTTCTGAAACTAGTGATGATGAATCAGGTGATGAATTTGGCCCCAGCTATGTCAAACTTGCTTCCCTTGCCACTAAACAACAAAGAGCTTTGGAAAAGATTCAAAACATGCTTAGTAAGAGCGATGATATGTTGGGCGAAGAAATGGATCAGTCAAAAGCTTTGGCTGATAGTCTTCAGAGACTTCACTCCAAGTTTGACGCCCTTCAAGATCAACATAATGCTCTCTTATCTGATCATGAGAAACTTTCTGTTGAATGTCTTCAAATAGAGCAAGATCTTGAAAAGGTAAGAGTGGATTATGAAGTTCTTCTGAAGAAGCACGATTCATTACTCGCTCAACAGATCAGTCCCGCTCAGGATGAATTTGAACCACCATGCTTAAAATGCATTGAGCGTGATAACGCTACCTCTGTTGCTGAATGTTCCACTGCTACTACTGTTGCTCTGTCTTCAACTACTGATGTGGTAACTAACCCCTCTTCTGAGGATACCACTACTATTGCTGATGAAAATGCTAGGTTGAAGACATTGCTTGAAACAGGGATGTATAAAAGTCTGAAAGGGCATCAGACACTTTATGATGTCCTCAAAA
Organism: Triticum aestivum; assembly: GCF_018294505.1. NCBI lineage: Eukaryota > Viridiplantae > Streptophyta > Magnoliopsida > Poales > Poaceae > Triticum > Triticum aestivum. The sequence goes on along the minus strand of NC_057801.1, from coordinate 489,326,799 downwards.
AGCAGATTCTGAACCGAAACCCTAGGAAAGAGGGTGTTGGGTTTGAGAGGAAAATGAATGCTGATGGTTCCTACTAGAAGCCTGAGCAGTATCCCAAAACCACATGGGTTGCTGCAAAGGAACCTTCAGTGGATCCATCTACTTTATCTGGATTTACCTGTGCTAATCCTATTATCATTGATGAATCCTTTGGTGCAAACTATAAACTGTTCAAAAATCAGAATGGTGAAGTGTTTGCCAGGTATATTGGTACTAACTGCAGGAATGGACCTCCTATGAAGAAGATCTGGGTTCCCAAAAGCTGCCTTGAGAATCTTTCAGTGAATGTCATCATGACACCACCAGGGAAGAAGACAAACCCCAGACCAAACGCATCATATCGTCCAACGGCTACTTATGAACACAGTACTCACTTGAGTCACCCTAACGCCAATGTTTTGCACGGAAATCATACTCAGACTCATGAATATGAGCGTGTGTCTTCAAATCGCTATGTTCATAGAACTAAGAACTTTTCTGCTTATTCACATGAGTATCATTCATCTCCTGCAAGGCTATTTGCTAGGGCTTCAAAGCCAAAATTCTCAGATGTTGCACTTAGACTCATTGCTTCTAAGCCACCCCTGAAAATGGGGGTGGTGAAGAAGAATTAACTCTCTTTTGCAGAATGTGGTCTCCAGCCAGCAATCAATGGCGTCCGATATAATTGCTGGGGACCTAAAACACAAAGGGACGCATGATAAAATAACTTAATATGTATTCCACATATGAATCGCTTACCTGTCATACTGTGTGCTAACTCTCATCTATGATGTGATAATCCAAGTGTGCATCAAATGCTTATGCTTCACAACATACATTGTGAAGCCTATCTGTAATGCCCCGGATACAACTTTCCATATTCGTAACTCCGACTCTTGCCATTTCCGGCTATGTGATTTATTATTTCCTTTGTGGTTGGGTTTTTGTCTGTTGTTTTGCATTTTGTTCTTGTTATGCATCTCGTCTCATTTCATCATCTGCACTTCATCTGCATTTCATCTGCATGTTTTTCAAAACTTGCATCCGTTCGGGTTCCGTCGGTTCTCTCCGTTGTCCGTTCTGAGCCCGACCACACTCGCACGCGCCCGCGGCACCTCCGAAATATTATTTTATAAGTGGCATAAAAATGCTCTTAGAATGGGTTGCAACTTGTCGTGCGGTCTTATTATAGTGTAGATGGAGCGCCTGCCAAGTTTCATCGCATTCGAAGTTCGTTTGACTGCCCAACCGTTAAATATATAACCGCGATATAGTCGGTATATACGTCGGACGTTTTCGGTATCCGGAAACCGTGCCGGGCCGCACTTCATCCCTCTCTTCTCAGCCCAAGGCATTCTACACAGCCCCCTAGGTCCAACATACCCCCCCCTCGCGTCTGGAGCTGCCAGATCGAGATCCGAGGGTCCGAAACCCCTCCAAAACCCCCCTAACCCTAGCCTTACCCCTATATAAACACCCCTCCTTCCTAAATTGGGAAACCCTAGCCCCTAGCCTCCCCTAACCTCCCGCAGCCGCCACCTCCCACCTTCTCCTCGTTTTCCGCGCCAGCGCCGCCCGTCACCACCACCCCGCGCCGCCCGGCTCCCTGAGCTCCGCCGCCAGGCCAGCGCCTCGCCGCCCTCTCCCTCCTCCCTGTCCTGCTCACTCTCCCTGATCCTCTCTCTCTCTCTCCCTCTCTGCCGCAGGGATCTTCGTCGGCCACGAAGCTCGCCGTCGGCCTCGCCTTCGCTGGTTCTAGCCGGGATCCACCGGATCCGGCGCCCCACGCCCAGATCCGTCGGTCCCCGTCGCTGGCGCCCCTCCACCGCCACCCTAGGGCCTCGCCGGAGCATCTCCCCGCCTCGCCGGCGTCGCGCCGAACCCCCCTGCCTTCCCCTCGATCCGGTGGGATCGGGAGGAGGAGCGACCCGTGAGCCCCGGCCCAACAGCGCCAAGCCCAGCCACTTCTTCGTCTGGGCCGGAGCCGGCATGCTTCGGCCTCCTCCGTGGCCTGCCCTCAGCCTCCTCACCGACTGGGCCGAGCCCATGGGTGAGCAGCTCCCCAGCCTAGTGCCCTGTCCTATACACATTCGGGCCTGCCAGATTCGGCCCAATGTTATTTTTTTTTCCTGTCCTGCAAATTTGCTATTTATCCAGTGAACTAACGAATTTGCAGAAAACCCCCCATGCTTCATACATTTAATAACTTCATAACCGTGCATCGGATTAAAATGGTTTAAACATGAAAAATGCTTAGAATTTTGTGTAGATTAATAATATGTCATTTTCATCCCATATTAAAATGTTTAAACTTGCTGTTTGTTTAAATTTGCGTAAATAACATGTTAAAATGATTTATTTCATAACTAAATAACCGTAGCTCAGAATTAAATGTTCTTTATATGTAAATGGGGTGGAAAAATGCCTAGTTTAACATGGTGCACTCATCTTGCATGTTTAACAACTCTAAAATTGTGTTTAGGGCAGAACAGTACCAAATTCATAAATATGCATATGAGGTTTTTCGGAATTGTTGTTTGTTACTTCCGGCCTCATTTAAACTTGCCTAGATAGGTAGTTTCATTATGTTTCACCTCTTGCCATGTTTAACAACATTTAACATTATTGGGTAGCCTAAACGAGAGAGAACTAAATACTTGCATGTGGTGTTTCTTCAATATGCAACTCGTTGCATATTGAGCTCCACTTAATTTGTAGTATTGTTTGTGCACTTTGCCATGCCATGCCTCATTAAACCGGACATGCATCATACTTGTTTCTGCATCATGCCATGTTTATGCTTGTGCATTTACCATGTTGTTTGTTTCTTTCCGGTGTTGCTTCTTAGTTCCGGTAATGTTGCGATTGTGAGGATTCGTTCGACTGCTCCCGTTCATCTTCTTCATGGACTCGTTCTTCTTCCTAGCGGGATTTCAGGCAAGATGACCGCTACCCTGGATCTCACTACTATTATTGCTATGCTAGTTGCTTCGTTCTATCGCTATGTTGCGCTACCTATCACTTGCCATGAACCTCTAACCTTTGACACCCTTCCTAGCAAACCGTTGCTTGGCTATGTTACCGCTTTGCTCAGCCCTCTTATAGTGTTGCTAGTTGCAGGTGAAGTTGAAGATTGCTCCATGGTGGACAGGATTATGTTAGGATATCACAATATCTCTTATATTATTAATGCATCTATATACTTGGTAAAGGGCGGAAGACTCGGCCTTATGCCTGGTGTTTTGTTCCACTCTTGCCGCCCTAGTTTCCGTCATACCGGTGTTATGTTCCCGGATTTTGCGTTCCTTACGCGGTCGGGTGATTTATGGGACCCCCTTAACAGTTTGCTTTGAATAAAACTCCTCCAGCAAGGCCCAACATTGGTTTTACCATTTGCCTCACCTAGCCCTTTTTCCCTTGGGTTTCCGGAGCCCGAGGGTCATCTTTATTTTAGCCCCCCCCCCCCCCGGGCCAGTGCTTGTCTAAGAGTTGGTCCAAACCGAGCGATGTCCGGCGCCCCCTGGGCAACCAGGGTCTATGCCAACCCGTCGTCTTGCTCATCCGGTATGCCCTCAGAACGAGATATGTGCAGCTCCTATCGGGATTTGTTGGCACATCGGGCGGCTTTGCTGGTCTTGTTTTACCATTGTCGAAATGTCTTGTAAACTGGGATTCCGAGTCTGATCGGGTCTTCTTGGGACAAGGTCTATTCCTTCGTTGATCGCGAGAGCTTATCATGGGCTAAGTTGGGACACCCCTGCAGGGATAATCTTTCGAAAGCCGTGCCTGCGGTTATAGGCAGATGGGAATTTGTTAATGTCCGGTTGTAGATAACGTGACACCAGATCCGAATTAAAACGCATCAACCGCGTGTGTAGCCGTGATGGTCTCTTTTCGGCGGAGTCCGGGAAGTGAACACGGTTTTGGGTTATGTTTGACGTAAGTAGGAGTTCAGGATCACTTCTTGATCATTACTAGTTGACGACCGTTCCTTTGCTTCTCTTCTCGCTCTTATTTGCGTATGGTAGCCACCATATATGCTTAGTCGCTGCTGCAACCTCACCACTTTACCCCTTCCTTTCCCTTTAAGCTTTGCTAGTCTTGATACCCATGGTAATGGGATTGCTGAGTCCTCGTGGCTCACAGATTACTACAACAACAGTTGCAGGTACATGTTTATGCGATGATCATGACGCGAGAGCGATGCTTGCTTGTGTTGAGTTCTTCTTCTCCTTCTTCTTCGATCAGGGGATAGGTTCTAGGTCGGCAGCCTGGGCTAGCAAGGTGGATGTCGTTTGAGTTTCTGTTTGTGTTTCATCCGAGAGCCGGATGATGCTCTTATGTATTGTGATGTTGTATTCGAGTGGCATTGTATGCCTTATGTATGTATCCCCATCTATTATGTAATGTTGATGTAATGATATCCACCTTGCAAAAGCGTTTCAATATGTGGGTCTATCCTTGGTGGGACCTTCGAGTTCCTTTTGGATAGGGTCGCATATTGGGCGTGACAAGTTGGTAATCAGAGCCTCGACCGACCATAGGAGCCCCCTTGTTTGTTGGTCGTTGTTGAGTCTAGAAAGAAAACTATTTTGATTCTTAGGATTATATATATCGGAGAGTAGGATTCTTTTTACTCCTCAGCCCCCTTCATCGCTCTGGTGAGTATTCCTGACGTAGATGTTTTGACTTTCCTCTTCTCAAATTTCACTAAAAAAATTTAGGATCACGCGGGTATCTTGGAATCATTCCGATGGTTTTGTGACGAGAACATTGTTCTTGGTGCCTCCCATCTATTATGTGGCATTGACCCGGGGAGTTGAGCTCCGAGGTGTTGTCGTCACAATTTTATCGTTGCAGTTCTGGAATACCTGAGTTTTGCCGACATCGAAAATCTCTTTTATGCAGTTGTTGGTGAGATAACCTCGACGTCACCCAGTACTGGGGAGTTCGGGAGTATTGCCATAACTCGTATAACGGATGCTTTTCGAAGGTTGAGGTACACGATTTCCGAAGGTTTCTTGGTTATGTGTTGACGGATGAATACAGCTGGATGAAGGGATTGTTAGTTTGGGTGAGATATATTGCTTCCCCTGTATCCCCAACACCAGATTGCATAACCAGAAAGTTTCGGGAGTTTTATAGGTGGGAATTCAAGTAGTTCCTAGAATATCTTTCCGACAGATGCATGATATGGGATTGGGTAAATCTCTATCATACGTATTTGTTCCGGCTTATTCTGCAAGCCAAATGCTTTGTTTTGTTTTATTTGTGGTATTCGAGTTGCTTTGAAGTCAAGTGTTGATTCCATACCTTTCAAGTGGTGTTCTCATGTTTCTATGGGAGTACTAATCCTTTTGATCATCGAGATTGTCATGTCAATTCTTTCCAACCGGTGTGCTTCTCTTCAAGTGGATCCGATCATTTTCAACATCCACAAGATCAATTCTAACTTTTCTTCAACGGTATCCATTCCATCTGCCCCAAGTTGTCTTTGTTTTCCCCCACCCTCCCACCCTTTTCTTCAAGGACTCAGATATCTTAATCAAGTATCCATTTATTCATGTGAAGTCACTTCATTCTTTTCCCGTCAATGTTCTTATCCGGTGATTTCCCATGAAGATGCTCAAGAGTTTAAAGTTTATTATTCTTTGTTATCTTTTCTTCTCCGGTGGATTAATTTCAAGCTTTCAGTGTTGATCATATTCCTTTCCTCGTGTCAAATGCTTTCTCATGCCGGTGCACCTCTCAATCACCCACCTCTTGCTATTCATTTGTTCTGGAGTGCTGAAGATATCCCACAAGACTTGTGTTTCCATTCTCAATACGTTCAATATATTTCAAGGTTGTTATCTCATTCAAGCCATTTAATTCTATAGGTGTAACCTCTATTTCAAGCAATCCTTCAACGATATTTCTTTTGAGTGGGCCATAACCCACAGGTCTTTTCCCAGGATCTTACCTGACTCTTCTAATTTTCCTAGAGCCATTCCCAAAGTCTTTCGAAGTTTGACGTAAGAATGAATTATCATCAGTCATATGTCTTTCTCCAAGATCTTTCAAATTCTTTTCATCGTTGGCTCTACCCCCTTCGCTTTTCATTCTCCCGGAGTATCTCAACAATTCATGGTGGTTCTCATCATCATTCTCAACATTTGAAGATTGAAGAAGAGTTTTTCCTCTAAATCGTGTCCCTTCTCTCGAAGATTCATGGTTCTAGCTTGATGCCATCCTCTCATAATTGTTTTCGATTGTGAGAATTTTTTTCATCCATCCGGAGCAATTCAGGAGTCTTTTCAGTTTGATTATCTGGAGCCCATCACCTCATAATTATTCATTCCAGCTTTCAGCCCTCTTCTCCAAATCTTATCGGTGCATCGTTCAAATATCCTCTAATCAGTTCATGATCTCTTTGTTACTTGTATCTAAATTCCCCTCAAGTATCTTCATTCTTTCCGGTGAATTGTGCCTTTGCTACGTTCATTTTCAATTTTTACGGTGGTTCGTTCAAGATTTCTCTTCCTTCGTTATCATATCAATTCATTTGTTCTTTCGTTGTTTCAATCCCACCGGTGGTTCCATCAATACCTTCTCAAGTTTACGCTATATCCCTCTTAATCCTTTCTACGAGAATAAGTAGTATGCCAAATCCGTTGCTTGTAATCAATTTAAATTGGTGAAGGATAGGCATAACGTAATTCTTATTATTTTTTCATCCAAGTAATCTATTCCTTCTTCCGGAGATTGTTCATGATGAAGTAATTCTCGGTTCTAGTATTCATCTTTTCTTTTCGGAGTTCCAAGTTTTCTCGGGTATATTGTCGCGAAGCTCCATCTAAATCATCACAAGGCTCACTTTGTTCTTTCAACTTCTCTTTCGTTTGATCATTCTTTTATTACCGGAGTTCTTCATTGAGGCTCTACATGGTGGTTCGTCAAGGATTCTTTTCATTCTTCAATTGTTCTTCAAGATTTCTCTCGAAGTTATGATCCGTCAAGCCATACTTCAAAAATAAACATGGTGCTCAACACATGTTTTGTTTTGAGGCGTTCAAGCATTCTTCATCTTGCACTCCGAAGTGCAATCCTTTCTACCTTATCTTTTGAGATGGTGTTATGTCATCCTTGGCAATTTCTCCTCGTGCTTCATGATTCACAAGTTGTCAGGAATGAGTTAATTAAATCCATCATTTTCTCTTCGTTCAAGATATCTTTTCGACCAATCAATCTATTTGTTGGAGTTATCTTGGGTTAGATTTCATCTAAAAGCCTTCCCGAAGGAATGTTGCTAATTGTGGTGCTTATCATTGACCCAAGTTCTCCAATTATCCTCTTGGTGACAGAAGTTTCTCTTATCTTCAGCGATCTCAACCAAGCAATTGTTTCCTTTAGTGGTCGGTTGTCACCTCATAATGTTGAGATGTTTCCATAAGCCCACTACAAGCTTATTCGTTTCATTGTTGGTTTTTTCCAGCAACTCCGTTATAACCTTCTTGGAAGGGTGCTTTCTTAGCTCAATTGTGGCAGAAGTTGGCATTTTCTTCTTCATTCTGTTATTCCAATGATCTATCTTCTATTCCTTCTTTCGGAGGCAATGTGATGTTGCTCTCTTCACCCATCATCTCGTTTTATCAAGATCATGTCATTTTCATGCTTATCAATTTAACCGGCGTGTCGTGTTTTCATTCGAGTTCCCTCTTCTTATCAAGTTTTGCCTCCTTCCTCAACCGGAGAGCTGTCTGAAATCTTTCTTACCCCTTGTGCCATTCTTTCAATAGTTCCGGAGGTAGTGTGTTGTTGATCTCATCAAGTATCCTCTCATCTTGTAAGTTCATGTTCAATTCCTTCCATTTACAGTCGGAGTGTTGTCCAAATTATATCATTATTATTCATTCTTATCTCGTTTCAACCAGAGTGGTTTCAATTCCTTCTTGTCCATTAAACTCCTGATTTGTGTCTTTGCAACCTCCAAGGTTCACATGGTGTTCCTTGTTTCTCTTTTCTTCTGGAATGCTCTCAATTGTGTTCAACTCCGTTGCGTTTTTTTTTCTTTCAACTTTTCAACCTCTCAAGGTTCATGGTTTCACTCGTTTGTCGAAGAAGCAACTTAGTTTACCGCTTATCTTCCTCTTCCTTTTCCCTCCGGTGCCATCCTAGATCTCGGGATGAGATCCTCTCGTAGTGGTGGAGTGTTGTAATGCCCCGGATACAACTTTCCATATTCGTAACTCCGACTCTTGCCATTTCCGGCTATGTGATTTATTATTTCCTCCGTGGTTGGGTTTTTGTCTGTTGTTTTGCATTTTGTTCTTGTTATGCATCTCGTCTCATGTCATCATCTGCACTTCATCTGCATTTCATCTGCATGTTTTTCAAAACTTGCATCCGTTCGGGTTCCGCCGGTTCTCTCTGTTGTCCGTTCTGAGCCCGACCACACTTGCACGCGCCCGCGGCACCTCCGAAATATTATTTTATAAGTGGCATAAAAATGCTCTCGGAATGGGTTGCAACTTGTCGTGCGGTCTTATTATAGTGTAGACGGAGCGCCTGCCAAGTTTCATCGCATTCGGAGTTCGTTTGACTGCCCAACCGTTAAATATATAACCGCGATATAGTCGGTATATACGTCGGACGTTTTCGGTATCCGGAAACCGTGCCGGGCCACACTTCATCCCTCTCTTCTCAGCCCAAGGCATTCTACACAGCCCCCTAGGTCCAACATACCCCCCCCTCGCGACTGGAGCCGCCAGATCGAGATCCGAGGGTCCGAAACCCCTCCAAAACCCCCTAACCCTAGCCTTACCCCTATATAAACACCCCTCCTTCCTAAATTGGGCAACCCTAGCCCCTAGCCTCCCCTAACCTCCCGCAGCCGCCACCTCCCACCTTCTCCTCGTTTTCTGCGCCGGCGCCGCCCGTCACCACCACCCCGCGCCGCCCGGCTCCCCGAGCTCCGCCGCCAGGCCAGCGCCTCGCCGCCCTCTCCCTCCTCCCCGTACTGCTCACTATCCCTGATCCTTTCTCTCTCTCCCTCTCTGCCGCAGGGATCTTCGCCGGCCACGAAGCTCGCCGTCGGCCTCGCCTTCACTGGTTCTAGCCGGGATCCACCGGATCCGGCGCCCCACGCCAAGATCTATCGGTCCCCGTCGCTGGCGCACCTCCACCGCCGCCCTAGGGCCTCGCCGGAGCATCGCCCCGACTCGTCGGCGTCGCGCCGAACCCCCCTGCCTTCCCCTTGATCCGGTGGGATCGGGAGGAGGAGCGACCCGTGAGCCCCGGCCCAACAGCGCCAAGTCCAGCCACTTCTTCGTCTGGGCCGGAGCCGGCCTGCTTCGGCCTCCTCCGCGGCCTGCCCTCAGCCTCCTCACCGACTGGGCCGAGCCCATGGGTGAGCAGCTCCCCAGCCCAGTGCCCTCTCCTGTACACATTCGGGCCTGCCAGATTCGGCCCAATGTTATTTTTTTCCTGTCCTGCGAATTTTCTATTTATCCAGTGAATTAACGAATTTGCAGAAAACCCCCCATGCTTCATACATTTAATAACTTCATAACCGTGCATCGGATTAAAATGGTTTAAACATGAAAAATGCTTAGAATTTTGTGTAGATTAATAATATGTCATTTTCATCCCATATTAAAATGTTTAAACTTGCTGTTTGTCTAAATTTGCGTAAATAACATGTTAAAATGATTTATTTCATAACTAAATAATCGTAGCTCGGCATTAAATGTTCTTTATATGTAAATGGGGTGGAAAAATGCCTAGTTTAACATGGTGCACTCATCTTGCATGTTTAACAACTCTAAAATTGTGTTTAGGGCAGAACAGTACCAAATTCATAAATATGCATATGAGGTTTTTTGGAATTGTTGTTTGTTACTTCCGGCCTCATTTAAACTTGCCTAGATAGGTAGTTTCATTATATTTCACCTCTTGCCATGTTTAACAACATTTAACATTATTGGGTAGCCTAAACGAGAGAGAACTAAATACTTGCATGTGGTGTTTCTTCAATATGCAACTCGTTGCATATTGAGCTCCACTTAATTTGTAGTATTGTTTGTGCACTTTGCCATGCCATGCCTCATTAAACTGGACATGCATCATACTTGTTTGTGCATCATGCCATGTTTATGCTTGTGCATTTACCATGTTGTTTGTTTCTTTCCGGTGTTGCTTCTTAGTTCCGGTAATGTTGCGATTGTGAGGATTCGTTCGACTGCTCCCGTTCGTCTTCTTCATGGACTCGTTCTTCTTCCTAGCGGGATTTCAGGCAAGATGACCGATACCCTGGATCTCACTACTATCATTGCTATGCTAGTTGCTTCGTTCTATCGCTATGTTGCGCTACCTATCACCTGTTTATTCAAGCCATCCCAAATTGCCATGAACCTCTAACCTTTGACACCCTTCCTAGCAAACCGTTGCTTGGCTATGTTACCGCTTTGCTCAGCCCTCTTATAGTGTTGCTAGTTGGAGGTGAAGTTGAAGATTGCTCCATGGTGGACAGGATTATGTTGGGATATCACAATATCTCTTATATTATTAATGATCTATATACTTGGTAAAGGGTGGAAGACTCGGCCTTATGCCTGGTGTTTTGTTCCACTCTTGCCGCCCTAGTTTCCGTCATACCGGTGTTATGTTCCCGGATTTTGCGTTCCTTACGCGGTCGGGTGATTTATGGGACCCCCTTGACAGTTCGCTTTGAATAAAACTCCTCCAGCAAGGCCCAACATTGGTTTTACCATTTGCCTCACCTAGCCCTTTTTCCCTTGGGTTTCCGGAGCCCGAGGGTCATATTTATTTTAGCCCCCCCCCCCCCCGGCCAGTGCTTGTCTAAGTGTTGGTCCAAACCGAGCGATGTCCGGCGCCCCCTGGGCAACCAGGGTCTATGCCAACCCGTCGTCTTGCTCATCCGGTGTGCCCTGAGAACGAGATATGTGCAGCTCCTATCGGGATTTGTCGGCACATCGGGCGGCTTTGCTGGTCTTGTTTTACCATTGTCGAAATGTCTTGTAAACCGGGATTCCGAGTTTGATCGGGTCTTCCTGGGACAAGGTCTATTCCTTCGTTGATCGCGAGAGCTTATCATGGGCTAAGTTGGGACACCCCTGCAGGGTATAATCTTTCGAAAGCCGTGCCTGCGGTTATAGGCAGATGGGAATTTGTTAATGTCCGGTTGTAGATAACTTGACACCAGATCCGAATTAAAACGCATCAACCGCGTGTGTAGCTGTGATGGTCTCTTTTCGGTGGAGTCCGGGAAGTGAACACGGTTTTGGTTTATGTTTGACGTAAGTAGGAGTTTAGGATCACTTCTTGATCATTACTAGTTGACGACCGTTCCTTTGCTTCTCTCCTCGCTCTTATTTGCGTATGGTAGCCACCATATATGCTTAGTCGCTGCTGCAACCTCACCACTTTACCCCTTCCTTTCCCTTTAAGCTTTGCTAGTCTTGATACCCATGGTAATGGGATTGCTGAGTCCTCGTGGCTCACAGATTACTACAACAACAGTTGAGGTACAGGTTTATGCTATGATCATGACGCGAGAGCGATGCTTGCTTGCGTTGAGTTCTTCTTCTACTTCTTCTTCGATCAGTGGATAGGTTCCAGGTCGGCAGCCTGGGCTAGCAGGGTGGATGTCGTTTGAGTTTCTGTTTGTGTTTCATCTGTAGCCGGATGATGCTCTTATGTATTGTGATGTTGTATTCGAGTGGCATTGTATGCCTTATGTATGTATTCCCATCTATTATGTAATGTTGATGTAATGATATCCACCTTGCAAAAGCGTTTCAATATGCGGGTCTATCCTTGGTGGGACCTTCGAGTTCCTTTTGGATAGGGTCGCATATTGGGCGTGACACTATCCCTCTAACTGCACTGTAGGGTACACCAAAAGCTTCAGAATGGATTATTGACAGCGGATGCACTAATCATATGACTGGCGATCAAAGTCTTCTCATGGACTCAACCTTACGTCCATCCGACAAGAGTCAAATCACATTTGCTGACACTGGTAAAGGCAAAGTATTGGGTCTAGGTAGAGTTGCAATCTCAAAGGATCAACACATGGATAAAGTGATGCTTGTTGAATCCCTTGGATTCAACTTAATGTCTGTCTCAATGCTTTGTGACTTAAACATGATTGTGATATTTGGAAAATATCGTTGCCTTGTACTAATGGAATCTGACAAATCTCTAGTCTTTGAAGGGTATAGGAAAGGTGATCTATACATGGTAGATTTCTCAGCAGGTCCAAAAATTGTCGTATGTCTTCTTGCTAAAGCTTCAGAATGCTGGCTCTGGCATCGAAGGCTGGGGCACGCTGGCATGAGTAACTTGCACACTCTCGTCAAAAAGAAGCATGTCATAGGCATCAAAGGTGTCAAGTTTAAGAAAGAGCATCTGTGTGGTGCCTGCGAAGCTGGAAAGATGACAAGGGCCAAGCATCCTTCGAAGACAATCATGACAACATCTCAACCCTTCGAGTTGCTACACATGGACTTATTTGGACCTACCCACTACTCCACCCTCACAACAACGGCGTGTCTGTATGGCTTCGTCATTGTTGATGACTACTCAAGATACACATGGGTGCACATAATTCTCTACAAGACTGAAGTACAAGATGTCTTCAGACGATTCGCCAATCGAGCAATGAACAACTATGGCGTCAAGATCAAGCATATCAGAAGTGATAACGGCACTGAATTCAAGAACACCGGGCTTGATCTTTATCTGGATACAATGGGAATCACTCATGAATTTTCTGCTCCATACACACCTCAGCAAAATGGCATTGTAGAGCGCAAGAACAGAACCCTCATCGAGATGGCTCGAACAATGCTTGACGAGTACAAGACACCAAGAAAGTTCTGGCCTGAAGCCATTGATACAGCTTGTCACATCATCAACCGTGTCTACATCCATAAGCTTCTGGGCAAAACATCCTATGAGCTCCTCACTGGCAAGAAGCCAAATGTCAGCTACTTCAGAGTCTTTGGTGCTAGATGTTGGATCAAGGATCCCCATCACAAGTCAAAATTTGAACCCAAAGCTCACGAAGGCTTCATGCTTGGCTATGGAAAGGATTCACACTCTTACAGAGTCTTCAACCTCTTCCACTACAAAATCGTTGAAACAGTGGATGTGCGATTTGATGAAACCAATGGTTCACAGAGAAATTCTGCCAAGTACACTTGATGAAGCTCCTTCCTGTGAATCTATCAAGTTGATGGGAACTGGTGAGATCATGCCCTCTGAAGCACAGCCTGAAGAGGAACTTATCATTTTTGTACCAAACCAACCTGAAAACAATGCTCAGACCGAAGACAATACTTCCAATGATGACAATGATCAGCATGAGCAAGGTCTTCGTCCAGTTCATCCTCGTGTTGCAAATGAAGTACAAATTGAGAAGATAATTGACAGCATCAATGCGCCAGGTCCGCTTACTTGCTCAAGAGCAACACAGCTAGCAAATTTCTGTGGGCATTTTTCATTTGTGTCAATATCAGAACCCAAGAAAGTTGCTAAAGCTTTTATGGAACCTGAATGGATTCAATCCATGCAAGAAGAACTTCAACAGTTCAAGCTGAATAATGTTTGGGAACTTGTCAAGCGACCTGACCCTCACAAGCATAACATTATTGGAACAAAGTGGATATATCGAAACAAGCAAGATGAGCATGGTCAAGTCGTCAGAAACAAAGCACGTCTTGTGGCTCAAGGATATACTCAAGTTGAAGGAATTGACTTCGATGAAACATTTTCTCCTGTTGCTAGGCTTGAAGCTATTCGCATACTGCTAGCCTATGCTAATCATCACAACATCTTGCTATATCAAATGGATGTAAAGAGTGCATTTCTCAATGGCAAGATTGAAGAAGAAGTATATGTTGCACAACCACCTGACTTTGAAGATCCAAAACATCCTGATATGGTGTACAAACTGAACAAAGCACTGTATGGCCTCAAACAAGCTCCTCGTGCCTGGTATGATACAATCAAAGACTTCCTGAAGAGCAAAGGCTTCAAACCTGGATCCCTCGATCCCACACTCTTCACGAAGACATATGATGGTGAACTGTTTGTGTGCCAGATATATGTGGATGACATAATCTTCGGCTGCACCAACCAAAAGTATGTGATGAGTTTGGGTACATGATGAAAGAGCAATATCAAATGTCCATGATGGGAGAGCTAAAGTTTTTCCTTGGTCTTCAAATTCGTCAGCAACGAAATGGCATCTTCATATCTCAAGAAAAATACCTCAAAGATTGTCTGAAGAAGTTTGGAATGGAAGACTGCAAAGGTTACACGACGCCAATGCCAGCCAAACATCATCTTGGTCTCGACGACAATGGTAAAGAGTTCGATCAAAAGGTATACCACTCCATGATTGGTTCTTTGCTTTATTTATGTGCATCTAGGCCAGATATTATGCTTACTGTTTGCATGTGTGCTCGATTCCAAGCGGCACCAAAGGAATCGCATCACTTAGCTGTGAAGCGAATTCTTCGATATTTGGCTTACACCCCAACACTCGGATTATGGTATCCAAAGGGCTCAAGGTTTGATCTGGTTGGATTCTCGGATGCTGATTATGCTGGTGACAAAGTGGATCGCAAGTCTACATCAGGCACATGTCATTTTCTTGGTCGATCACTTGTCTGTTGGTCTTCAAAGAAGCAGAACTGTGTGTCACTCTCAACTGCTGAATCTGAATACATTGCTGCTAGATCTTGTCGTGCTCAGCTTCTGTGGATGAAGCAAACTATCAAGGACTATGGCATCAATCTGAAGCAAGTCCCTCTCTTCTGTGACAATGAAAGTGCCATCAAGATTGCCAACAATCCAGTCCAGCACTCGAAGACAAAGCACATTGAAATACGTCATCACTTTCTGAGAGATCATGTTATGAAGAAAGATATAGATATCATGCACGTCAACACTGAAGATCAACTGGCAGATATCTTCACAAAGCCCTTGGATGAGAAAAGGTTTTGCACGTTACAGTGTGAGCTAAATATCTTGGAATCCTCTAATGTCCTGTGATCAGGCACACATCCTAACACTTATGCATGTTGATGACTTAGATGTGCAACACACAAAGTAATGTATATCTTCAATCAATGAAGATTTACACTCTGAGTGTGAATACATTAACATGGAATTTGACTTCGGAGCACCACGATAATTGTGCGCCGTGTCTGGGTCTAATACTTCCTATACGGTGGGTAACGCCACCACCAAATTTCTCTGTTTGAAGTGTTTCACTCATGGCGTTATTTTGCAAAGATTTCGCATTTGCTTTGTCTTCAGTCTCAATTTATCTTCGTGATTTTTCTGCGCTATAATGATTTGATTGCATATATATATATATACTAGTGTTCTGTCCTCTACAGCATTCACTTATAGCTATGTCCTCACTGTTGAATACTTTGAACTAAGTGAATGTGATCGGACCCTAATCTCTCTATGCTTACTATCTCAAACTCTATCTGTCCAAATCATATGCATTCTATTGAAACTGTCGAATGTCTTCTCTGCATCCTTGTCAGCAGAAGACACAGAGACAAAACATCAAGTCCTATTTAAATGAATCATCAAAATTGTCGATATCCGGAGAAGCCGGAACGAACATCTGACATACTTGGCGGGCGTGGGAATGTGGGACAATTCTAAGTATGTTGCATGCTTGCCACGTACCCCTCAGATGTGAACCGCCAGGGGCACCAGCGTAATTGCGCTGTGTCTCTCACCTACTTATAAATACTTGTCCCCTGCGGTAAAGAAATCCTTATTCCACCTCTCCACCTCCGTCAAAACCCTAGCGCCACCGCTAGCTCGCGACGACGCCAGCGATGAAGCGCTTAGCTACCGCGACTTCTCCGACGCCGTCCTCACGCCGGCCGCGGACATTGTCCTCTCCGCCGTCGCCGTAGGTGTCCTCCGTCGCCAAGTTAGGGCACGGTGGGCTGAACTGCTCGGTCTCTCATTCTTCCCATCTAGCAGTTCGTCGTGCGGTAATTATAACTCTATTTTTACCACCTTTTTGATCTTCATAGATTCATCCTACTTACCGAAAGTGGTTTCTGCTTACTCAATGTTAGATCTATTCTATATGCATCTCATAATGCCTAGTCTATTCACTTAGATTTCCTATCTAGTTTGATTCCTCACTTGTACTTATTCACGGATTGATACAAATCTGGAACCAACTCACCACATATAAGTGAATGTCTTCGCATCATGAGGTCAATGTCTTCAAACTGATTTATCTTCAAAATCTTCTGAGAATGCATATGACCTCTTCCCCTTCCCTCGCATCTCTAATGCTGTCACAGGTACATGTCCGTGGGAGAATCCCTTGGTTCTCATAGTCTGCATTCGTTTGCAGAATACTTACAGCATCATATCAATTCTCCTGAAGCCAGTTCCTGCTTGACCAGCAAGCGTAAATATCTGAAGCCTCTGAACATATTGAAGCCATTCAGCTTGAAGTTCATGGCTGCAGAAAAATCAGCAAGGAAGGGTGGCAAACAGCGTCATGGGGGAACTTCGAAGGATCTGCCTGAGGATCTGGCAGAAATGTATAAAACAGATCCTGAAGAAGATTACAATCAGCGCAAGACTCGAATCCAATGGATTTGACGCTATTGGGCTGAACAGTGGTACAAGTACAAGTTCGTCACCCAGGAGTATGCGGAGAAAAATGCTATCAAGAGCCCTTGGGGTGATATTCTCTATCGAGGCCTTCCCCCCAAGAACAAAGCTGAAGCCATTGCGCAAGAATTATATCCTTGCATGGTCCGTGGGCCACAGCCTGAAGAAGCCGACCCATCATCATTGCTCTGGTGTCGCGATGACAATCTCTTCAAGCGCAACTTCCAGTTTGCTATGTCTTCAGCAAAGGAAAACAAGAAGTCATGGGGATTAGACTTCAACCCTGGTCCCTCTGCTCCCCGTGAGGATGGGACACATGAAGCTGAAGAGAATAGAATTGGCCCCTTTGCAAACCTTGATGGTCTCATCTCCTACGTCTTGGCTCATGGTGCCAGAGTGGATCATTCCAACAATGATGTTGATTCTGATGAAGCCCCTGCTCCTACTCCAAGGCCGAAGAAGCCAAAGAAGGTTAAGGTTTCATCATCAGCCGCACCTCCAAAAGCTTCTCGTGTGAAGCCACTGGCCACTGCACCTCCTGAAGCCAGTGTGCAGTCTGAAGATCAATCCCGTATCTCCAAGAAGACGGAGAAGAAAAAGCAACTTGTCAGGCATACTGATCAAGCCTTGACTCCTGCCGCCATTCTGCGTGAAGAACCCATTGATCTGTCAAGTGATGAAGATCTTGCTGATAATGCTCTTGAGCAGCTGATAAAGAGCAAGGAAGAAGCAGAAATCTTCAACAACTTGCCTCTCTTTGATGTGGCCATCATCCACAATTTCATTGATGAGTGGTTCGACACCCCAAACGTCAGCTTTGAAGACTTACAGCTTCCAATTGGCCTCAGCGTCTCTTTCAATGGCGCCATTGCTTCTGAGCTGGCTCTCGCTCAGCGAATCGTTGAGCTCAAGCACAAGATTGATTATGCAAAGGCTAAATTCAAGAAGCATATGGCCAAGCTGAGTGTTCAAGACGTCAGGAACTTTAAGGTCATGCTGCATGAGCTTAAAGAAGCTTTTCTGAAGAAGCGCCAAGAAGCTCAAGGCTCTCGTGAGCGCATGAAGAATTTGGCTGATAAGTGTGTGCTTGCCTACAATGAGGCTGAGAAGCGCAAGTCACTTGGCCGTCCTGGCATTGACCCCAGGATGGCAGCAAAGAAAAAGAAGAAGCTTCCTGCTGATCAGCCTGCGCCTTCAAGCCAAGAAGCTCCACGTATTATCTTCCCAAGTAGCATGACTGGCTCGAAGCCAAAGGTCACCACAACCGCTTCAGAACAGAAGAAGACGAGGGATGCAGAGGCAGAAGCCAGAAAGAGGAAGAATACCAAAGCCTCTGATGTCGCTCCCTCCAAGAAGAAGCGCAAGACTAAGAAGAATTGGGCTGCTCCTACAGAGCCCCTTTTTGTTGAACCCATCTCAGTGATTCATCCTGCATCTGCATCCCAAGAACTTCACATGACTGTTCATGAGCCTGCTTCCACAGAGGCTCCTGAAGCTGAAGATATTCCAGCAGTTGAACCCACCGCTGCTGAAGACACTGGTCATCATGACAATGTTGAAGATGATGAAGTTCTTCCTCATATCGAATACAATGTGGTATCATCGCCTGTTCGTACGAACAGCGAACTCATCAGCATTGGTCATCCTCTGACGCCAATTGCACTGGATGATTCATGGGATGATCGCCCGCAAGAACAAGACTCCCCCAACACTCCCCAACAACAACAAGTCACAACATCCATACAAGATGAAGAGGATGAGGGCCTTCCCACCCCATCTCCAAAAGCGTCGCCAGTACTTCAAAGGCTTCGCAAAGAACCAAGGCCTCAAGCTCCTCTTCCGAGCGTTCCAGAAGGAGAAGTGCATCATCAACCTATTGCACGTCAAGTGTTTTCAGAAGCCACTCCTGCTGTGAATGTCTCTGCGTCTGAAGCACCTGCTGCTGAAGACAATCCGGCTGCATCAGCCGATGAAGAACGTCAAGAAGAACGTGTCTCTACTCCCCCCATTCTTGAAGAAATAGTTCATGAAGTGAACGTGTCAATGCCTGACCCTCCAGCTCCTCAAGTGGAGGTTGAAAATCCTGAAGCTGCCACAACCAATGCAAGTGAAGCCGATGACATCGTCATGACTGAAGCTAATGTGGAGCTTGCAACAACCAGTGTGCCTGAAGCTAATGAGGCCACTACACCTGAAGCTAATGAGGCAACTGCTCCTGAAGCACCTGTTGTACAGCCTGAAGCCTCAGTTGCTGCCACTGCTCCTATTCCGCCCCCAAGGCCCTATACAATTGAGCAAGCATACAACCATGGCGAGCTCATCACAGTAAGATGGCCCATTCTGGTCCCTCCGCCTAATGTCTCTGGTCCTCAATTTGACTATCACATTGAGCATAGGCCTCAGGTCCAGAAGCCCAAGCCAAGACTGCCAAGGTTTCCTCGTACTGCCACCGCTGTCGGGTCTTTCAATGCAAATGGCTTCAAGAGCCACAACACATTCTTTGACAGCTCAAAGAACCCCTACACGAAGCCAAGAATATCATTAGATCGGTTCTGGAGCCATCCGCAGCAAAACTATTACTCTTGTGTTCTGTATGATCAAGGGCGCATCTTCCCTCATATGTGCCTCGACACTGAAGCCATTACTGGACTCCCCTGCTTAGAAGAAGCACTTGACTGCTTTCGTGATGCTGGGCTGCTCAGTTTTGTCACAGATAAAGAACACTGGAATGAAGAACTATTGCTTCAGTTCTATGCCACACTGCACATTCGCGGCTACAACAGAGATACGAAGACTTGGGTTCTCGAGTGGATGACCGGAAACATTCATCATGAAGCCAAAGCTATGGATATCATCGAGCTTACAGGCCTGTCCACTCCCGGAGAACTCTATGAACCTGGCTGTCAACATCATCGCAATGCCCTGGAAAGCATCTTTCATAGGCCCGAACCCAATATGAGTCAGATGCTGAGCATGATGAAGCCTTTGCCCCATGACGCTGAATATCCAACAGAGTTCTTTGTTGAAGACCTTGAGTATCTGCCACGCACCATATATCACATCATCAGGCGGACTCTATGGCCTATCAAAGGACATTCATCAGCGGCAAAGCTTGAAGGAGCTATGAAGACTTTGGTCTTCTACATTTTCAATGGCATCAGCTTCAATGCACAAGATTTCTTCATCAGACAACTTGCTGCTTCCGGCTCTGATCTCTTTGGTCTGAAGTTTTATGCTCCATGGGTCATGCGCCTCATAAAGCGACACTCTACTGTCAACTATCAACCTTCTGCTCGCAATCATGTGATTTTTCTACCTGAGGTTGATATGTCAGTTGAAGCTATATATCCTGACCCTGCCAAGAAGCCTCTTTGTCTTCAGAATGCCGAGCACCAAAGCTTCACTCAACCCATTGAAGGTGTTCAAGCAGCTACACGAATCTATCCATTGGCTGGAAATACTCGTCTGCCTCATCGAGCACCTACTGAAGCCACTGAAAGCACCATTGCCCAAAGGCCTCGGAAGCATTCTCGCATTCTCAATGATCGAGAACTTCTTGTGGCCCTTCATCAGAAACAGGATAAACATCACTTTTGGCTCAAGAGACAAATGCAAAGCCTCTTGGTGGATGTCAATCGCATTCGCAACCTTGCCACCAAGAATGCCTTTGTTGCTCACAAAACTTGCCGGCGATCATGGAAGAGTTTGACCCTGCTTAGTGCTGAAGCAGATCTTCAAGACGATGGCTTCAATGAAAGATTTCAGTTTGACTCCACTCCTCCACAGAATGTTGTCTTATGAAGAACTCCATCTCTTGAAGACTCTGAATATTCTTCCTCCGCGGCAACAGTAAATGCCAGAGTGATCAATGATGAAGATGATGCTACTTCACCACCTCCTACTACTACTGCGCGCATCGACACTGCACCAAGTTCATCTGCACCGCCACCCAACGACAACAACCCTGCTGCTTCACCTACTCATCAAGAAGACGAGTAGATGCTCTATGTCTTCAAACCTTTTTGGTCATTACTGACAGAAGGGGGAGAAGCGTATGAGTTGATAGTCTTCAAGCGGGTTCATATGGGCGGTTGCGTTATATTTTGCCTCGTGCTTACAACTCTTGCATTTTGAAACATTTGGTTCTCTGAGTTGTAACACTTAAACTTGATGGTCGTCTGCTATTTTGCATTTCCATGTGCGATGATAACTTCCGCACTTAGATCATCCTGCAGACGTCCATTTTTCATTATGCATGTCATCCTATATGCTATATCATTTCATGCATGATGAATTATCTTCATAAGTTGAAGTGGACCTCCACAAGTACAACCTGCCATGTGCATTTGCATTCCAAAAGCAAAATTATTTATATGCACATCTTCAGGGGGAGCCCTTGCTACTTATGAAGACAAATTCCTATCCTTTACAATTTCACATACTTTATCCCCGTTGAAAACTTCAACCAGTTTGTCATCAATCACCAAAAAGGGGGAGATTGTAAGTGCATCTAGTGCCACCCCTAGTTGGTTTTGGAGTATTGATGACAAAGTTGGTTGAGGGACTAATGCGTTTGTGAGAATTGCAGGATAACGCAGGTAGTGTCCCTCATTGATTCGATTTACCTACCGGAGATGACCCCTAAAAATGTATGAAGACATTGACGACAATGGTGGTATGAGAAGATATTCATATTGAAGACTATGACATGAGAAGACATTGCGTGAAGACTATGAAGCACGAAGACTGTGTGATTTCGTTGTTTCCTTTTCTTCTTTGTTGAGTCATAGGAACCACCGTACTGTTAAGTGGGGTCCAAGTGAACTAAGTCAGAGTGACTGAAGTGATGCTCAACCCAAATCCTATGTCTTCGAGCAAAGACAATGAGAGCAAATCTTATCTAGAGTTGGATGAGTCAGCTTTGCTTGTAGCCCAAGTAAAGTTGCCATGTGTGTTTGAAATCTGACCGTTGGAACACGTGTCAGTTCCTTAGTGACCCAGGGTCATTTCAGACAAATCAGGTCGGGTTGCCTAGTGGCTATAAATAGCCCACCCCCTACACCATAAATTGGTGGCTGCTCAGAGTTAGTATACGGCTTTTGTCGTTTGAGAGCAACCCACCTCGAAGCATTTGAGAGAGAGAAATCCTTGCGAGGACAAAGCCCAAACACCCAGAGCCAAAGAGTGTTAGGCATCACTGAAGTCTTTCTGTCTGTGTGACCTGAAGACTTATTACACTTGAGGACTGTGTATCCTCCAGCCGGTTAGGTGTCTCGTTCTGAGCATCCAAGAGTCATTGTGGATTGCCGGGTGAACGGAGTCTGTGAAGGTTTGGAAGTCTACCTTGAAGACTTACCAGAGTGATTGGGCGAGGACTAAGTGACCTTAGCTCAAGGGGAATAAGGTGAAGACACGGTCTTCTGAGTTGAATCTCAGCCTCCCTAACCAGACGTACAGTTGTCACAGCAATTGGAACTGGTCCAACAAATCCTGTGTCTTCAACAAGCAACTGGTTCTATCTCTTCCCTCCTTTACCTTGAGTTTGTCTTCGTGAAGTCGTTGCTTATCTATCTTATCTGGTTGACTTCATTGCTTGACTACTATTGTTAATTGGCTTCATACTATCTTCCATCCTGATCCTACTACCTAGTTGCTATTAGTCTTCGTACGTTAACGCTATTGCATACTTGACTATGGCTTGCTTGTTGTAGTTTATCCGCTGCATATCAATTAGGTTATTTTTATTGTTTGTCTTCGAAACTTCCACGTTTTGAAGACTTTGATAAAAATCGCCTATTCACCCCCCCCCCCTCTAATCGATAACTAGCACTTTCAAGTCTTCAATCTTGTATCTTCATAGTCCAATAGTCCGGCCAAAGTACATAGTACAGCTGTCCGGATACCCCCTAATCCAGGACTCCCTCACCCGCGGCGCTCCGCACTTGCCCTTTGGCTTCGCTGCTAAGACAAGTCCAAGCACGCCTTGGGCCCGGGGGCTACTATCGGTGTTCTGGGAACGGGGGTCCCCAGACTTGCCTGCCTGCGGCCTACAGCGTGGCTTAGTGAGTGGCCCAGTACGTCTCGTCTTCATCAACCCAAGCTCAAGACCCTCGCGAGGGGCCAAGCCTCACGGGGCGGACGATGCAAGGCCTCCTCAGGGGTGGCCTCACCAGGCAGGCTTGTGAGGAGGCGGAGAGATCAAGGCAAGGGGTACCTCGCGAGGTGCTCATGACACAAGCCATGACGACCAAGACCAGGCGGGCGCTAGGCGGGCGCCAGCCTATGCAGTGTCCTCATTTCCTCTTTGGTGCAAAGGGGGCAAGCGCAGGTGCGGAGTACCGAGACATCAGGCAAAGGTTTCCATATCGGTGCAACGAGACCAAGACCAGCAGGACGGCAGGACGGAGGTCACCGTGGAGCCCAACACAGTGTCATCACCAGCACCTTTGGCAGTCAAAGACCACCTTTAGTCAGGATAGCTTGTACTAGTTGTCCCCTTTCAAAACGGCCGTTGTTGGCTCCCTTCCCGCTCAATATTTGGGAAGAGGACCAGGGCCTCTATAAATAGAGATAGCCACCACAGTACGAAGGCATCTGAAATCTAATAGAATCTCATCTAGAGCCAAGAGAGACGGATCGATTCCTCCTCAGGCACACCACCACAAGAACACCTCTCCTCGCGAGGCTGTTCTTCCTCTGTACTGTTCATCATTAGCCCAAGAGGTAATCCACCACACCGTACACTGGATTAGGGTATTACACCACAACAGTGGCCCGAACCAGTATAAACCTCGTGTCTCTTGTGTTGTTCATCGATTTAGCTTAGAATCGCGGCGAGGTTGTGGGCGTATTTCGGTAGGGAGAAGATCTTCATGCGCACCCCAGAGTTTGAACCTTAAGGGTTTTGCTGGAACCCGATATCCTGCAGAATTCTACGCAAAAAGGGAAAGTATGAGTAAGCAGCAGCATCGAGTGAGTCGACAAAGCAATAGAATTCACTCGAGTGGTAAAGGTTACCTTCGAGCATAATGTACAGTTTCTTTGTGAGACCTCCCAAGTAAGCCTCCAGGCCATCTCTCTTCCGAATTAGCTGGTCTACTTTCTCCGTCAGGATGACTTTCTCCTCTTTCAGTTGGACAGCTTCTGTTTTCGCCTCCTCAACAGCAGCTTTCAGAGTTTCATTTCCCTTTTCCAACTTGCCGACTTAAGCAAGCTTCTTCTCACCTGCATCAGTCTTCTCCCTCGCCACCTTCTGTGCTCCCACAAGATCAGCGTCTTTCTTCTCCAGCTCCTGCTTCATGGTGTCTAAAGAAATAACATTCTTCAGTCATGCTTGGAATTGACAATTTTCACTACGCACATCTGTTCGAGTGGAGTCTCGGTTCAAAGGACAAAGAGGAAGAAATCACAAAGCTTATAGTCAGCAAAATATTACCTTCCATGGTCTTCACTTCAGCCTGTGCGTCCTTCAGGCTCTTCTTGGAATGCTCCAGTTCGAGCTGGAGTTGGATCTTCTCCTTCTCCAAGGCAACATACTGGGTTCCAAGTTCACAAGATTTCTGGAATCAAGGAAAAGAGAATCAAGTCAACAAAATGCAAAGACCCCCCCCCCCACACACACACACACACTTCCGAGTGGAGAGGGTCAAATTCAGACTATTCTTATGAAAAGGAAATGTTCTTAGACCCCTGCCAACTCTGCAGTTGACAACGGTCTCGGGGACTACACCCAGTGGGTGCACTCAGCGTGCCCCCACTGGACCAATTGACCATTTGGTACGGTCCATCCGAACCGAGTGAAAAAGTCAAAAAAATCTCTCTCGTTGCTCTCAGACCCCCACCGACTGCCTGCAGTCGACAGCGGTCTCGGGGACTACACCCGGCGGGTGCACTCAGCATGCCCCCACTGGTTCAGTTATTCACTCGACGTGGCCTGTCCGCACCGAGTGAAAATCAGCAAAACAAACACATTCTGAAGACCCCCGCCGAATCAACCATTCGACACGGTTCTCGGGGACTACACCCAGTGGGTGCACTCAGCGTGCCCCCACTGGATCGAACAACCCACTCGACACGGCCTGACCAATTCAAGTGGGAGAGCTACACAACAAACAAAGACAAAACACCTAGTGGGTGTACAGATTCAAGGCACAGACCTATGATGGATGCATATTAAAGGTTCCAAAACGCTCATCTATGGACATATATGAATAATAATGCAGCAGTTTTCAGATAGCATATCCTAACAGAGCAAGGTCCAAGGCGAATACAAACCAATCGAAAATCAACTTACAATCATATTTACTTGGACATTTGCTTGCAGCGCAGAACTAGCGTCGTATGCAGCCTTGCTTGACTCGTACACCACCTTCAGTCGATCCATCATCAGGCCAGCTTGGATCATTGCTTACTTAGCAACTCCTGTTTGATCCTCCGGGACATGATGCAGAGTGAACTGAGTCGGTGCTGGAGTCTGTGACGCACCAGTTGGATTGGAAGTTGGAACACTCGACGCTGTAGGCTGAGCAGTTGACAAGGGGACAACAAAGGTTACTGCAGTACGCGACAGACCACCAAGATCTTGGACCACAGGTTCAGCCGATGGGTGTGATGTCCGGCTGGAAGGCGGTCTCCTGGCAGGGTTCCACGAGCTAGCTGAGCTCCTACCTCTCCCTCGTGTGTCTTCGAAATTTCCTCCTCGTCGTCATCTGGGAGCTGAATAACATCCGTAGGCGCTGCAGTCACTCGACAATGAGATTCCAATCGACCACCAATATAGTTAACAATGCATGAGCATATTCGCAAAGGTCATACCTGCTGAGAAGTGGCCATGTGCGCAGTTTCCGCGTCAGCTTGTTCATCATCAACATCCATATGGGACGCTCCAGAAGTGGCACCACTGGAAGTACAAGATCTCACTCGGTTAGAAACAAACAAAAGTCTACAATAGCAATGAAGAAAACAAAAGAAACACTTACGCCGAAGCAACATGCACGACAACTTTGATTCTGGGAAGAGCCTTCCGGGGTTTGGGAGGAGCAACCTTTGCCTACTTAGCAACCTTCTCACTCGGCTCAGGAGTGGTTGTCCGGGCGCGCTTCTGGGTCTTCGCACTTGACGCCGCGGCCTTGCCATGGTCAGCCGCAGGGTCTTGTGTCTGCTTGGATCTACTCTCAGAGCATTGTGGTGACTCGACTTCGTCATCATCGTCAGAGTCATCACTGACATCGTCACTGCTGTTGTCTGCGTACTCAAAGTCGCCGCTGCCTTCGCTCTCCCCGTGGTGTGGCTCTCCGTTTGGCACTGGCGAGTACATGTTTGTGAATGCCTGAAAGACACAAATTACACAGTTCAGTCAGATTCCACTATAGGTGCATATTGAAAAGCAAAAAAGGAAGAAACACTCGACAAGATAGACCAGACCTCTCCAGGAAGATGTTCAGAGTAGAATGGCAAGATCCGCTTCGCCCCATGCGGGTTGTCTTTATTCCCAGTGATGCTCCGAAGCCACTAGGCCACCGCCTCCTCTCCGACCTCCTTCGGGTGGACCCGAGTGGTGTCTTTTTGGTCCTGAGTACATCCACATGGGGTGGTCGCAGGCCTGCAAAGGTTGGATCCGTCAACTGAGAAAAGTCTCCAGCAGATCCATGTCGGTCACTCCGTCCCGGATCAACTCCACAACTGTGTCAACCAAGATGGGCACCTCACCCTTCTCATGATCTTCTACAGTCAGCGAGCAAGGGGCACGGAGCCTCTCTAGAGAAAAAGGAGGAAGACCAGTCGACTGACCAGGAGTCGAGATGTCTTTGCAATAGAACCAGGTCGACTGCCACACTCTAACAGATTCAGGAAAAACCATGGCAGGAAAAGAACTCCTACCCCTCATCTGGATTCCTAACCCCCTGCACATCTGGATCACGTGTGTCCTTTGGTCAATCGGATTTTCTTTCTTTACCAACTGAGATCGGCAAGTGAAGATATGTTTGAATAAACCCAGTGTGCTCGACACCCCAGGAAATTCTCGCACAACGAAACATAGGCGGAAAGACAGGAGATGGTGTTGGGAGGAAAATGATGGATCTGGGCACCGAAGAAGTTCAGAAAACCTTGAAAGAACGGGTGCGGAGGCAGAGAGAAACCTCGGTCGATGTGTGTTGTAAGGAGAACGCGCTCTCCCTCCCGAGGCACGGGCTCGATCTCCCCCTCTGGCAACCTCCAAGAGCCCTCCGCAAGCAGGCCATTGGAGGTGAGATTCTCCAGATCCTCCCCCGTGACGGTGGAGGGGATCCAATCCCCTTAGATCCAACCGGGTGGAAGAGCAGACCGTGAGGTCGACCCCTTCACCGCCTTCTTGCCTTTCGCCGTCTTCTTTGCGCGCTCTAAAGTCGCAGTCTTGTCCTTCACCATTAATGCGGAGCTCGAGAGGAAGAGGCTGGAGGGCGTGGTGCTTGGGGGAGACGAGGCGAAGAAGAAGAGGAGAAAGGGAGAAAAATGGTTGGCACTGTTCAGGGTAGCGGCGGCGTCGCCTTAAATGGATCTGTGGTCGAGTGGCTGACGTACAGGCCCGCGCGATCTTATCGCATCCCGCAACACACGCTCACCCGATACATGGCGAAAAAGGCGGTGCGAGGATCGAGGAGTCAGCCCCAACCTGCCTCGCTTACTACGCCAAGCTCGGACCCGCGCGCTTCTCCAAAATTTGAATCCCGCGAAATCTGGACGCGACAAATCAGTCGATTGCACCAAAGATACCCAAACCCAATCTGCTTAGAACTATACTGCACAGTTCACTCGGAAATTCCAGAACCCAGAATTGATCAAGGCGACTGACGAAGGATTAAATATCAAGCTTGCTGACATGGGCTCCTGAGAAAGTGTCTCCGGGACATTCAGTCGGACCAAAAATAGCAGCAACCCTTCTTCACTCGACCCTCGATCCATTCGGGGGCTAATGACGGTGACATGTACCTAGGATAGGGTCCTAGGCCTGACCTATATGCCCTTCCCAAGGACTGGACACAAGAAGCCAAAACCTATAGAGTTAAAAGGAAGATACTGACTGGAATCCTCAAGAAGTGCAATGCACTCGACATGTGATTCCACTCGGATACCTCAATTCCACTCGACCGATGTTATTTCACTTGGAATACAAGAATCCACTCAGAAGACAGAAGACCTAGAGTCACCTCTGAATGACAACGGTCAGGCATTCACTCCGTAGCCATTAAGATCATTAATTACGGGCATTACCAGTAACGTGTGGGACTTAACTCACATTGAACCCTCGTGTAACTGGGGAGGGCAAGGGGCTGGCACACTCTATATAAGCCACCCCTCCCCTCAGGCACAAGGGTTCGCACCCCCTGTAACTTTTCCACACTTCAATCCACAAAGCCTCCCGAGGCACCGACACATAGGGATGTTACCTTCTCTGTGAGGGGCATGAACTCGTAAACTCGTGTGTGTACAACCTCGCCATAGCTAGGGCCTGACCCTTATCCTACGTACCCCCTACTTCTACTGTCAGACTCATTCCCACGACACTGACCTGCCGAGGAAGAGTAGGTCATGGGAGGCAATAGGGCCTCGACTCCTGTGAGCTGGTGCATGTCCCATGTCCTACTCTACCTCGCTGGTGGCTGGACCAACATTTGAACGGGCGCAACCGCTGGACATGGACACGACGGAGTCGGACGGGCTTCGCTTTTGATTTTTATTAGACTTCACATGCATGTAATAATATGGATATGAGGATTTGTTAATGGGGTATCCGACAGTGAAAACGATTTTTGTTGTGTTGGCTGGTCAATGTCTGCGCATGCGCCCAAGACGCGTCAGTGGGCATGGGCGTTTGGAGACCGGATTTTGCTACTTACGGTTGTAGATACTCTAATAAACCGAACACTAGATTAAAAGTACTCTTCTAATCCAGAGCTCAAATACTCCTCTATGAACAGTAAAGTAAAAAATAACCCCTTTTTTGAATGATTTTAACAACAAACTGCTTAGTTTTCTTACTGCGTGCAAATTTTTATGATGAAACCACATTAGTGGGGAGGCCTGAAAATAAAAATCAGCATTTCAAGATGCTTTCAATGATAGTCTTTCTGGAGCTTCAATTTTTTCGCCCGGAGCTACGCTTCTTCACGAAAATTTGCGCATATCTAGAACAGTCAATAATGTTTTGTGGAAAAAATGGATTTTTTTAATTGCTTAACTGTTTTTTTATGTTTACTGTTCAGGAGTGCGCACTTGAGCACGGGAGCAAAAACTCCACGTCCCCTTGGCCCGTATTGCTTCAAGAACACCAATCTTCGTTGTCTTTCTGTAGGAATAGCAGAATCCATGACGCAAGTTCACTTTTGTTCTCTCGATGCCCTGGACATGCTAAAGGAAAAACGGTGTTCACAATTAACAACTAAAACATAAAAGAACAAAAAGACAACAAATACACAGCCCCTGCTAACGGCATCAAATAGCCGACTGCTAACAAATTAATGAAAACGTGAAACTGGAGTTCCAGAAAATGGGGGAGAAAATCTCTGTACAGCATGTTCCTGAAACTAAGCTGCAGAGAATTCCATGCTCACCTAATTAAGTTTTTTCTTGAAAATGTCCAGCAATTGCTGGCTATTTCATTGATTCATAGCAGGGAGAACATGATGAAGAAAACATGGTGTGTGACGGTCGTTGACCAAGGAGAAAAATGTAGAGAAAAATAAAAAGAGAGATGCCACTCATAATCTAAACTCTCACGGAGGATCCCCAAAGGGGCTCTCAATGCAGCTTGCTCCCGCAAGTCTCCAAAGTTCCAAAACACTTTGCAAATTTCTCACAATGTCCGGTGAAGATGCCACCTTGTTTTGGAACGTGCACCTGTTTCTCTCCTGCCAGATCTCCCAGCATACTGCAGGAAGCATGGTTTTGACTCCTTTTCGATCCCTTGGTGCCGCCCCGGTGATGATATCTCTGGTTATTGCCACTAGTTGTTTCTGGCTCCACTCATTCTTTGGCGTGAAAGTGGAGCAGCCACGCCATGTCGCCACTTGTTGCCATACACTCCAGGCCTTGGGGCACTCCCAGATGATGTGCTTGCTTTTTTCAAGATTTCTGTGGCATAGTTGGTAGAAATAGCCATTTGGCCAGCCCCCTCGCTGAAGTCTGTCATTTGACCAGACACGATTTTGCAGCAGCAGCCAGCAGAACATCTTTACCTTCCCTGGAGCCCATGCTTTCTAGATGATGCCTTCAAAAACTGAATTATGTCGACCCTGAAAATGCATCTTGTAGGCTGAACTTGCTGTGTATTCTCCTTTTGCCTCCATGTTCCACCGAATTTGGTCCCTCACTGCTCCATCTAACTGGATGTTTGCCTCTCGGATCCTTCGGTGCAGCTGCAGGAATTCAGGGAGTATCTGGCGGGTATCACCGTGCTCAAGGTCGTTGATCCATGCTTCATTTTGTAGAGCTTCTGAAACTGTCCTGTTTTTTCGCTTGGAGTGCTTGAACAGGGCTGGGTAGCTTTGGCCAAGCGTCTCCGGGCCAAGCCATGTTGATTGCCAGAAAGATGTTGTTGTACCATCTCCAATGGTGACCGTTGCTGCTGCAGCAAACAGGGCTCTGTCGACGTCGTCACATGGCGGTGGTGTGCCAACCCATGGCCTGTCCGGGTCTTTCCAGGCAATCCATAGCCATCGTAGCCGTAGTGTTCGACTAAAACTTTGCAGGTCCAGGATCCCCAGCCCTCCTTTGTCAGTTGGCGCACAAACTGTTGGCCAATTTACCTTGCAGCTGGCCCCTGTTGCTTCCTCCTCCTGCTTCCATAGGAAACGCCTACTGCACTTGTCTATTTCTTTGAGCAGTTTTGTTGGAACCCGCAGCACTGAGAGGGCAAAGGTGGGTATGGCGCTGAGCACATTGCATACCAGCACTCTTCTGCTGCTTAGGGGGAGAAGGCGGCCTTTCCAACCTGCTAACCTAGCTCTAATTCAATCAATGAGGAACTGCAGATGCACTAATCTAATCCGTGCCGTTACTACCGGGAGCCCTAAGTATCTGACTGGGAAAGGGGCAACAGAACCTCCAAAACTCCCAAGGATCTCAGAGAGATCAAAGTGTTCACATCGGATCGGTGTTGTTGTTGATTTTGCCGCGTTGATATGCAACCCAGTGGCATTTCCGAACTCAGTTAGGATCTCCATGATAGTTTGCACTTCGTGTTGGTTCGGGTTTGCGAAGATTACTGCATCATCCGCATACAGGCTAACTTTAAGCTTGACTTCACGACCTGGAAGAGGGGCGATCAGATCGTGCTCCACTGCTGCTTTGAGAACTCTGTGTAGCGGATCGATGGCTAGGATGAAAAGGAGCGGTGACAGAGGCTCGCCCTGCCGCAGCCCTTTTTGGTGCACAATCTTCGGTCCCGGGACGCCATTGAGCAGAAAATTTGACGATGATGTGGATAGCAGTAGGGCAATCCAGTCACGCCATCGTGCACTAAAGCCTAACTGTTGTAGGAGCTCAAGCAGGTAATCCCAAGAGACGTTGTCGAAAGCCTTGGAGATGTCTAATTTTAGCAGCAGGGCCGGAGTTCTCTTTGCATGAAGTGCCTTAACACAGTTTTGCACATATAGGTAGCTATCATGTATGCATTTTGTCCTGAGGAACGCTGTCTGCGCCGGTGAGATCAAACTCGGGATCACCATTGCAAGGCGAAGCGAGAGCACTTTGGAGATCAGTTTCGCAATCGAATGCACTAAGCTAATCGGTCTGTAGTCGTTGATCGCTGCAGCACCATCTTTTTTAGGAAGAAGAACTACAGCAGCTGAGTTTAGCATGTGGAAATTATCCCCGGCTAGATGGTAGAACTGATGTAACGCAGTGAAGGCCTCAGACACCGAGTATCATCTCTTATTTGATTCATCCAATGTTAAGTGGATCAGAATGGTGCCAATCAGCGAAACCACGCATTTGCCAAAAAAAAAACGAGACAATGCACAATGGTATTCAACAGTGTGAATCCAGCCACGAAATGATGTCCTTGATGGCGGTTGAAATCCGGTCGTCAGGCTCTCCCTCTAGGATAGAGTGGTAGGCACCTTCATAGAGCTTCAGGGTCTTGTCTTTCGTGTTGGCCTTCTCGTACAGAAATTGACTCACATGAGGGTCTGTTACCTGGTCTGCTGCTCCATGAAGAATCAACAATGGAGAACAAATCTGCAATAACATGTACGAAGTGTTTTACATTTTAGGTACTTCCAGAATAAGAAGAAATGAAAATGGTTGCTTCTTGATTCAGGTGATGCTCAAATAACATTGAGAAGGAAATCAGGTACATGAGAAAAAAGGTGCAAATGATACTGACTTTTTCCAATTGGGATTCGATGTCCTTGGTAGCCTTCAAAAGTTCAACTGCTGTCCTCAACCTCATCTGGTCATTATATGATATCGCGTTGTACTCACACTGAGAAGTGAAAACAGAGATGATCATGATCTATAGCATTTCAGTATTTCAATCATGGTGTACAATTCCTTTTTAAAGAGGTGTGCTCATTGTTGCAATAAATTATCTGATTACTACAAAAATGTGCACTAGAGGGGCAAATGTAGAAAAACCAAGTACCTTGCCACAAAAGAACGAACGAATGTGGAATATTCAACTAAGACAGGTGCCACTACTTGGATAATGTGCTACATACTAGGTATTACATTGCCTTGAAACAAACCAAGTTGAAGAAAATAAAAGGACATGGTCAAGGTACTTACTAATTTTCTTTTCACTGGATCCCTGAATCCCAAATCTCCTATGTCCTTTTGCGGAAATAACTTTGCTTCGGGAAGAAGGCATGATAATATGCTCAATGCCTTCAACACTAGTGCTGGTGGTGTTACATCTTCTGAAATCTTGCCAAATAGAAGTCAGAGCCTTGTAATAAAGATGGTGAATGCACCCAATGTCATTAGTTCAAATAGATGCAACAATAGTATAAAGGAGGTCCTCCATAGCACTTTTTTGTTGACAAATATCACTTTATTTTGATTTTCTATTCATGCATGATCATAACTGGTTGTTATAACATGCAGGAAAGATGGATGTCTGCAGATTGCTACTGTATATTCAAGTAAACTTTAAATTTACTTGACTAAGTAAGTATCATCAAGTGTTAACTCAACACAATTAGATTAATACAGTTACAAAAGCATAAGTTGCCATTAGAAAGGTTGTAAACACTAAACAGTGGCTTAGCTCCAAACAAGAGAATGTAATGTGATGCTAGATTTGATGAGTTACATTTAGAGTTTTATAATGCAGCTTATCTCCAAACAAGAGAATGTAATGAGATGCTAGATTTGACGAATTTCATCAAGAGTTCTTTATTTACCTTGCACATAGGCGCAACAAGAAGCACTCCATCCCATTCTTTTGGTTGCTTTAAGTGTACTTTCAGAGCAACCGCACCTCCCATTGACTGCCCCAAGAGAAAGTATGGGAGCCCTTGCACGTCTTTCCTTCCTAAACATTAGAAATCATTGCATTATGATGAAAATATTATATTGTTCCACAGAAGATATATTCCTCATTTACAAGAGATATCCATCAGAAACCTCTGATTCTCGCATATTGTTCAATGACATGGTCCACCATCCCATCGAAGCTTGCGATGTAGCCATGAAGACCATACGATAATCCAAAACCAGGATAATCCATAGCATATACTGCATATCCAGCAGCGGCTATTCTCTTAGCGACCCCTGCTATTTCCAAGCTAGTAAGATATAGATAAGAAAAAGGTGAAGCAAAGAGAACTCAACAGGGAACATAACAGAAGAGTAATCACCTTCAAAAAAGAAAGTGCAGGTATCTCCATACCCATGGCAGAAGAAAAGCGCTGCCTTGGTGGGAGT
Organism: Triticum aestivum; assembly: GCF_018294505.1. Taxonomy (NCBI): domain Eukaryota; kingdom Viridiplantae; phylum Streptophyta; class Magnoliopsida; order Poales; family Poaceae; genus Triticum; species Triticum aestivum. Next base: position 489,293,199 of record NC_057801.1, on the reverse strand, counting down.
GCCCTCCCTAGGCAGCCAACTCTTCCAGAATATTTCAACTCCCTTTGAATTGGTCTCAAAATTCTACAGAAACAAGCACTACCACTTGTCACACAAAGGAAAAGAAGCTATAAAACAGTTCATCAAGATTCTAAGTGCCTGCTAATGTTAGTTTCTTTTTTAGGCTAGCTGCAAGTAATAGGCTAGCTGCAAGTAACACAATCATGCCATTCCTTGCAGTTCCTTGGTTTCCTCAATACTCCATGGGCGTGTACCTGATATTACTAGCTTAAGATACCGACCTTTTGATAGATGCCATCTTTCCAGCTTTACAACAGGAGAAGATGTTTGTGTCACCGTCTCACAGATACACTTGTGTAACAGATATATTGCATTTCCGCCAGGGAACTACTTGAACCAAATACAAGCAGCCTGAATACAAGGGAAGGTCAATTCAGAATCCCCATCATGTGCTTACCTCCCCCATCTGGATTCCTTTGGGCGCCATCTACAGGATGAGAAGTAGGAGACAAAAGGTGAGAAAATAAAGACCAACAGACATCGCATATCAATTGGAGATAATAGGGATTGAATAGTCGGAGATCATATCAACAATACCGACGAAACATGTTGCAACCCTCGGATGACATACGCTACAGAACCTATCACCTTTGGAACAAGATCGTGGCTCAAGCAACAGAGCAACTACATACTCCCTCCGTTCCAAAATAGATGACCCAACTTTGTACAAGTTGAGTCATCTATTTTGAAACGGAGAGAGTACAATGTGCATTTAAGTGTAGTGCTGCCCATGTGCATATCGCATTAAGGCGTAGGACTGCGCTAACCTAGACACGAGTGGCACACACGCAGTACAACTCTACAAAATAACACGCACACTCCGAAATCATGAGTAATTTCAGATCAGAAATGGTACTGCGTGTGAGTTCTAGTCCCGAGTCTCGACTACCCGGCGGCTTGAAACATGTTTGACTACTTTTGACCATTCGGAACCTTTACTGAAGCAAGCGCATGGTGAGCTAGTGAGAGGATCAAGCACAGCCGCCCCGAGCAAAGGGACAGGGAGCAGAGGCGGGACCTTGAACAGGCAGTGGTCGAGCGTGGGGAGCACGGGCGCGAAGGCGCCGCGCACGCGCCGGCGCGCCGGCGCCCAGTCGAGGCTCTGCGCCGCCGCGGCCCTCAGCTCCTCGCTGGCGCCCTCCAGCCGCGGCAACGGCGCCTTGCCCGCGGCGACCGCGACCGAGGCGCGCCTCACAGTTCCCGGCCGCGGCGCCCCGGCATGGCCCGGCCCCGCGATGCGCTGCAACTGCGAGATCGCCGCCATGTGATGCTTGCTCGAGCGGCGCGGTGGGCAGTAGGACACTTAGTACCTACAGACTCTGAGAGGAGAGGGAGAGGGACAGGGGGGAGTTGGGCAGGTTGGTGGCGTCGTCTCCTTGTCGAGACTGCCGGCTTGGAGCTGGAAGAGGGCTTTCCCTTTGTTCGACGGTTTGACCACTACGCCGTGCTCATGACGGTGAGTGTGTGTGTATGCGTGTGATTGAATGGGCTTAGACCTGGACCGGGCCGTGTCCACGGTTGCCCGCATGCAGCCCAACCAAGCCCGTATGGGATGTGCGCAGTCTGTTTGGTGCATGGGCTGCATGCGATTTGTGGACCGAACGGACCTTAAAGCTCGGCGCGGCCACGCGTGCGAGGGGGTTGGACGCCTCGGGCAACGCGGGAGACGGACGGGACGCCCCCTCGCGCATTGTTCTCACCGCTCCCTCTCTCCCTCACCGTCCCTCCCTCTCCTCTCCTTCGATGGCTCTGCCTCGCCCACCATCGCGCCGCCCTCTGACCCCCGTCGACCAGCGCATCGCCAGCATCCAGGAGCGCTTCCTGGCCGGGCTCCAGAACTCGGACCGGGACCTGGCGTCGGCGCTGCGAGCATCGTCCCCCATCTGTTGCTGGCCACCACGAGTGTCGGTCAATGCGGTGCCGGTCGTTCCTGCTCCGCCGCCGATTCCGGAACTCGTGGTCCTGGGCTCGGCGCCGGCGCCATGCACGGAGCCGCCGCTTCTTGAGACCCCATTGGGCAGGGGGGGTTTCTTGACCCCCGTCGAAGGGTTTTCTGGTGTCGGCGGGCCGTCCTCCTCGACCTCCGGCGTGGCGATGAGTACGGGGCCGATGCCGCAGGCCGTCGCCGGGGTCGGTTCCTCCTCTGCTCTGCTACCTCTCTCCTTCCCGCCGGGGTTTTCACCTCGGCCTCGGTTCGTTGCGGCTGCGCAAGCTTCGGTGAGTCAATCCCCTCAATGCTTGCTCGTAGATGTAGATTATGGGTTTATTTTCTTAGGCACGTGCTAGTAGTTAGTGGATTCGATCGGATTAGATAGGATTGGAGTAGATCCGATTGGATTTGATCCCAAGCGGACCGATCTGTTCTTGGTTCCTACAGTGTATGTCTTAGGATATTTTGTTTCTGCTACTGCTAGTGTGTCCTAGGATCTGTCATCATGCTAGTTAGTTGTGTTCATGCTAGGGTTTGTGTTGATTGCTATACGTGCATGTAGTAGGACCATTTTAGGATGATGCCAAATGTGCATGGCTGCACATGGATGCTATTGACACTTGCACTTGCTATTTTTAGATGTTTCCATGCATAGGATAGTGCATTGATCAGTGGACTTGCCCAACAGCAAGTGCCACTGATCAACGGCATTTGCTCATATCAGTGGCACTTGCTGTTGGGCAAGTGCACTGATCAGTGGCACTTGGCCATGAGCAAATGCCAGCAAGTGCCACTGATCAGTGCCATTTGGCCATGAGAAAATGCCACTGATCAGTGGCACTTGCTGTTGGGCAAATGCCACTGATCAGTGCCACTGAGTGCACTTGCCCAACAGCAAGTGCCACTGATATGAGCAAGTGCCACTGATTAGTGGCACTTGCTGTTGGGCAAGTTCACTGATCAGTGGCATTTGCTTGCTTGTTTGCTTTGTTTGATACTAATACTTGTCATGTTGCCTGACAAGATAATGAAGACTGACTGGGATGTGGCGGGTGGAGGAGCTCAGGTGGTGGCCGGAGCTAAGCGCACCGAGGATTTCATCCTCACGAACAGGTAGCCCAGGACAGTGGACCTACCCGGCAGGATCGCCTTCATGAGCCTGCCTTGTTCAAGGGGACGATCTCTGTCATGGATTTGTCACGGTAGATGTCCTTAGTGTAAGGACTTAGTCGTGAGGCCAATGCATCCATGTAATAGCTTGAGAGGTGTTGAGTGGGACGAGAGACGTGAGGTTTTACCCAGGTTCGGCCCCTCATGGTGGAGGTAAAATCCTACATCCTGCTTCATTGATATTGATGATGATGATCACGATTACAAAGGTGCTCTATCTCAAGAGCTATAGACTTGTCTGTCTAACCCTAACTTGTCTAACCTGTCCCTCTTGGGTGCCCTGACCCTCCTTATATAAGTTGAAGGGGCGGCTTACATGATTAGTCCTAGTAGGATTAGGATTACTTTATTACAAGTGGAGTCCTAGTCTTGCTTCCTTTGTAAGGGAATATTCCTTACGCCTTTCTTCTTCAAGTCGGCCTACCATAACGTGAGCCGGCCTTCTAGGCCTCCGGGTCTTGTCACTCCTCTGACCCACCTACTGGGTCACCAATGAGTCACCTGGTCCGGCCGGGTCATGAGTGAATGGAGATGCCCGGGCGGGTCACTTAGTGAGTCGCCAAGTCAGGGCGGGTCACTTGAGTCTCCAAGTCCGGCCAGGCCATACTTCCGGCCGGTTCATACCGCGGGGTATATCCCCGACATTAGCCACCAGTTTAATTTGGATTTATCCATGTTAAACTGATCCTACAAGATAAACACAAGAACAAATTTAACAGGTTGTGCTCTGGGTTAAAAAAATTCTAAGCTGGTACCTGATCATCCTTAAGTCCTTGTCATTTCCTCCTTGATACGTGTCCATGATCTCATAGCAAATCTCCTTTAGCAGATATGTTCAAACTTTGCCAATGCAAAAAATCTGAGCACTTCTTCTGAAAAATCCGTGTCAATAGGCCAGCTTCATAGTCAATTTGCTGACATTGGCTCTTGTAAAGAGATATTATAAGAAATAATCCATTTGAGTCGGCCTTCAATGCTTTGACTTGACAAAAATATCGGTCTTGAAATATTCAACTGATATCCAGCCGGCTTAAAGATGTAGATCTGGTTTGTTTTAAAGAACTGAGAACTTGAAGATGTTCCTCCATTATATTCATGTCACCTGTAGCCCCCAAGTCTTAAGAAGGGAGCATAGTAATAGCTTAAGACTTGCTTCAATATAAATGTTGCAACCTTGAAGAAATCCAAGTTGCTCATCTCAGTCACTAGTCAAAACTGAATATTCGACATATGTAGCCCCAAGTGTCGGGTTGTCATGCTTGCAGCAACCTGGGACTTGTAATTGCCTTATGCTCATAAAATTTTCAACAAGTGTAGCCCCTAAGGGCCGGGTCCTTATGCAATAATGAGCAGAGACTTTGTAGATATGATCATGTAGACTTGAACAACAACGCGTAGCCCCCAAGGGTCGGCTCAGTAAGATAATACTAAGCTGGGACTTTATATATACTTCATTGAAAATAACATCATATGATGTAACCCCCACCATGGGGCTCAAACCCACGTCCATAAGGTTAAGAGCTTTGTACTCTACCAACTAAGCAGTGGACCCTTCAATATAATGAATTAAGGCTTGTGTACCTTGAATTTTTGACAGGAGCAATTGTAGCCCCCAAGGGCCGGCCCATTACAATACGATGAGTCGGGTCTTCAATAAGGCGAGCAAAAAATAACTTTGCATTAGCCCCCAAGTGCCATGGTGCATGCTGGCAGTGACATGGGACTTGCATATCTGATGTAATCTCAACTTGAATATGTAGCCCCCAAGTGTCGGGTCATAAGCCTGCAGTGACTCGAGACTATTCTTTCCATTGCAGAATAAATCATATTCATTGATAAATAAATAATAGCCATTGCGCTGAAGCGACTTTGAAAAACTCAATCATAATACTAGTTATTGATAACCATAATAAAAATCTAGCCATGTTCGCTATTCAAGATTTGAATAATATAATCCGGTATGAAAACCTCAACCATTCAATATCATCATGAAAATCCAGCCAAGTTTGGCTATCAAATATTTGAATACCTTATCGGTTGACAAGTAAATCCGAAGTTTTAAATACCCAGCGGCTCATGGCCGATGGCGACTTAATACACATCCATTGTAATTCGAGGATTTTTGTAACCCGACGGCTTATAGCCTTTATGAAAATCAATAATTGATAACCCTTTTGAAACACCAATTTCAATTTTTATGATGGGCTTGAACTTAATCATTTATATAAGTCATAGCTCTGCAAATCCTGCACAGAGTTTAAACAACATATGCTCTGGCGACTTAACATCAAAAGCCAGGGCGGGTAACAACCCAAACATAATATAGCCTTACGCAATTATGGAAAAAACTAGCATCAAGGCCATTCAAACCTAAACATACTGGCGACTTATCGTCAAAAGCCAGGGTGGGTTATCAAACCTCGCATATTTATATAACCAGAAAAACATACCTGTAGAATTGGCTCATACTGCCGGCTTACATCGCCATATCCAATAAGGGCAATAATCCAATGATTTATAAGCGCATGATTCCAATGGCGCAATCCAAAATATACTGGCGACTTAAAAGTCCATAGCCAGGGTGGTTTACCAAAACCAAAATATCCATACCATTATTGAAAGACATACCTATAGATTAATACCATGGTGATGCCTTGATAATTATAATCTGGAGCCAGTATCAACCCGGAGTCATGAAATATCCTCATTTTCATTGCTCAAGGCAAAATATCTTGGCGAATGTGCAGTAAGGGTTACAAACCAAAGATTGAGAGCAGAATGCCATGTTCAATTGATTTATACCACCGGCTTATCACGCCATATGCAGCAAGGGTGATAACTCAAAACTTAGAAGCCAATACTTCCAAGTATTTTAATATCATCATATACTGGCGACTTAAAGCCAGGCCGGGTTAACAGAAACCACGGGTATGCTTCAAATATGAGCTGTTAGAATTGAGGCTACATGGCCTGAATCACTGTAAACCATATGTCAAGATGGTATCAAGATGAACCGAAAAAATGTTCAAAAAACCAAGCAAAACGAGAAAACGAGGCTATGCTTCGAATACGAGCAGGAAGCCAGACCAAAAGGGTTATTTCATAGCTATGCTTCGAATACAAGCAAGAAGCCGGACCAAAAGGGTTATTTCATAGCTATGCTTCAAATACAAGCAGGAAGCCCCCAAGTGGTCATAAGTTTTGGCATTGCGCCGATCAAGAGGGATATTCACAGCTATGATTCAAATACGATCAGGAAGCCCCCAAGTGACCATAAGTTTTGGCATTGTGTCGATCAAGAGGGATATTCACAGCTATGATTCGAATACGATCAGGAAGCCCCCAAGTGACCATAAGTTTTGGCATTGCGCCGATCAAGAGGGATATTCATAGCTATGATTCGAATACAATCAGGAAGCCCCCAAGTGACCATAATAAAATAAGCCATAAGGAAGGATACCCATGTTTGAAACGCGCATCATGGCAGCAAGTTCTCTTTGGCAACCTTTAATTTTTCTGAGAACTCGAACTTGCGAGAGATGGATTCCTTTTTGAACCAGAATTTTAAAGCGGATATTGAGAGCTTTGATACGTCTCCAACGTATCTATAATTTTTGATTGTTCCATGCTATTATATTATCTATCTAGGATGTTTTATATGCATTTATATGCTATATTATATGATTTTTGGGACTAACCTATTAACCTAGAGCCCAGTGCCAGTTTCTGTTTTCTCCTTGCTTTTGAGTTCTACAGAAAAGGAATATCAAATGGAGTCCAATTGACGTGCCAATTTTTGATGATTTTTTATGGACCAAAAAAAGCCCCTGGAGTGAAAGAGTTGGGCCAGTAGAGTCCCGGGCTGCCCACAAGGGTGGAGGGCACGCCCACCCCCGTGGGCATGCCCCCCTGCCTCGTGGACAGCCCGGAGACCCCCCTGACGTGAAACCGACGCCAAAAATTCCTATAAAGACAGAGACCTCCAGAAAGAAACCTAGATCGGGAGTTCCGCTGCCGCAAGCCTCTGTAGCCACCAAAAACCTCTCAAGAGCCCATTCCGGCACCCTGCTGGAGGGGGAATCCATCACCGGTGGCCATCTTCATCATCCCGACGCTCTCCATGACGAGGAGGGAGTAGTTCACCCTCGGGGCTGAGGGTATGTACCAGTAGCTATGTGTTTGATCTCTCTCGCTCGTGTTCTTGATTTGGCACGATCTTAATGTATCGCGAGCTTTGCTATTATAGTTGGATCTTATTATGTTTCTCCCCCTCTACTCTCTTGTAATGGATTGAGTTTTCCCTTTGAAGTTATCTTATCGGATTGAGTCTTTAAGGATTTGAGAACACTTGATGTATGTCTTGCATGTGCTTATCTGTGGTGACAATGGGATATTCATGTGATCTACTTGATGTATGTTTTGGTGATCAACTTGCAGGTTCAGTGACCTTGTGAACTTATGCATAGGCGTTGGCACACGTTTTCGTCTTGACTCTCCGGTAGAAACTTTGGGTCACTCTTTGAAGTTCTTTGTGTTGGTTGAATAGATGAATCTGAGATCGTGTGATGCATATCGTATAATCATACCCACGGATACTTGAGGTGACATTGGAGTATCTAGGTGACATTAGGGTTTTGGTTGATTTGTGTCTTAAGGTGTTATTCTAGTACGAACTCTAGGATAGATCGAACGAAAAGAATAGCTTCGTGTTATTTTACTACGGACTCTTGAATAGTTCGATCAGAAAGGATAACTTTGAGGTGATTTTTTACCCTACAATAATCTCTTCGTTTGTTCTCCCCTATTAGTGACTTTGGAGTGACTCTTTGTTGCATGTTGAGGGATTGTTATATGATCTAATTATGTTATTATTGTTGAGAGAACTTGCACTAGTGAAACTATGAACCCTAGGCCTTGTTTCCTAGCATTGCAATACCGTTTACGCTCACTTTTGCCACTTGTTACCTTGCTGTTTTTATATTTTCAGATTACAAAAACCTTTATCTATCATCCATATTGCACTTGTATCGCCATCTCTTCGCCGATCTAGTGTACCTATACAATTTACCATTGTATTGAGTGTGTTGGGGACATAAGAGACTCTTTGTTATTTGGTTGCAGGGTTGTTTGAGAGAGACCATCTTCATCCTACGCCTCCCACGGATTGATAATCCTTAGGTCATCCACCTGAGGGAAAATTGCTACTGTCCTACAAACCTCTGCACTTGGAGGCCCAACAACGTCTACAAGAAGAAGGTTGTGTAGTAGACATCAAGCTCTTTTCTGGCGCCGTTGCCTGGGAGGTGAGTGCTTGAAGGTATATCCTTAGATCTTGCAATCGAATCTTTTTGTTTCTTGTTTTATCACTAGTTTAGTCTATAAAAGAAAACTACAAAAAAATGGAATTGAGTTTGCCTCATACGCTTCATCTTTTTAATAGCTTTCGTAAGAATGATGGTAAGGAAAATTGTGCTCAAGTGCTAGAAGAAGAAGTCTATAAAATGTTTGGCACTAAATCTTCGAATGATGAGCATGATTGCAATGTTGTTAGTATGAATTCTTTGAATATCCATAGTACTAATGATGATTGCACTAGTCATGATGAAAATGTCTCTTATAAGCATGTCAACTTTTGTGGAGTGCATAGAGTTTGCAAGTACACACCAAATAGAGAAGATAGATTTTGCAAGAGGCATAAGTATTTAGAAACTAAATGATTGCAAGAAAGGCTAGATGTTTGTGCTGAAAATTTAAAATTTCTTTGCCATCCTTGTGAACTTTGCAATGAATGTGATCATTTAAATACCCAATGCAAATTGTTTCATGATCGAATCATGTCCAAAAATTGTGATGAGTTGATTTCCCTTGCACATCATAATGAACTTAGTTTTCTTATGGGTTATGAAGAAATGAAACGTATAACTAAGGAGATGCCCGAATTTGTCCTTGATAAAGTTCTTGACTTTGATCTAGAAGAAATTTTTATGTATTGTGCGGTGAATTGCATTGAAAATCCTTATATTGACAATTACATAAAGAAAAGAAAACAAATAGAAGATGAAGAGAATACTAATGAGAGGGAAGAGACTTCCCAATACCCTCCTATTATTTCTTATGATGAATCAGGTAACGAGGAGGAGCTTTCTATTCAACCAATCTCATTAATAAGGAGCTTAAAAAAGAGGCTTAAACCCACACATGATGTGAAGAAGAAAAAGAAAAGACGTGGGAGCAAAGGTAGAAAGGTATCCCTCCCAAGTGATGTTGCTCCTATTACTCATTGTGATGATGATAATTGCTATACTATTGGTGCTATCCATACTATTAATGATGAGAGTGATTATGCTTATGATATGAAAAGGCCCAAGCTTGGGGATGCTATGTTTGATGAGAATGATATATTTGAGAATATATTTGCTGAAATTGTTTGTCCCAAGCTTGGGGATGCTATGTTTAATGAAGATGATATTTTTAGCCTCCCAAGTTTTGATGAGCAAATTTATTATGATGATAGCATGCCTCCTATTTATGATGATTATTGTGATGACACTTATGCTATAAAAAGTAGTAATGATTATATTTATAAAACTTGTCATGATTATGATTACCCTTTTTCTGAACATTACTCTTTTAATGTGGAAAAAATTTATAGTATTCAAGTCTCTTATGATACTCCCACTATTCCGAATAAGAAGAATTTTGCTTATGTGGAGAGTAATAAAAATTCTATGCTTGTAGATCATGAAAAGAATGCTTTATGTGCTGGTTATATTGTTGAATTCATTCATGATGCTACTGAAAATTATTATGAGGGAGGAGTATATGCTTGTAGGAATTGCAATAATAACAAGTTTTCTCTCTATGTGCTTAAAGTTTTGAAGTTATGCTTGTTTTGCCTTCGTATGCTAGTTGATTATTGTTCTCATAAGTTGTTTGCTCACAAAATCCCTATGCATAGGAAGTGGGTTAGACTTAAATATGCTAGTCATATTCTTCATGATGCTCTTTTTATGTTTCGATTCTTATCTTTTATGTGAGCATCATCGAAATCATCATGCCTAGATAGGGGCGTTAAACATTAGCGCTTGTTGGGAGGCAACCCAATTTTACTTTTGTTCTTTGCTTTTTGTTCCTGTTTAGTAATAAATAATTCATCTATCCTCTGGTTAGATGTGGTTTTATGTTTTAATTAGTGTTTGTGCCAAGTAGAACCTTTGGGAAGACTTGGGTGAAGTCTTTATGATCTTGCTGTAAAAAAACAGAAACTTTAGCGCTCACGAGATTAGTTGAAATTTTTTACTGGAGAGTGATTTTAGGTTTATTCTTTTTGCATATGATTAATAGACAAATTCCTCAGGTCCACCAATTTATTTTAGAATTTTTGGAGTTACAGAAGTATTCGAATGATATAGATTACTACAGACTGTTCTGTTTTTGTCAGATTCTGTTTTCTATGTGTTGTTTGCTTATTTTGATGAATCTATGAGTAGTATAGGAGGCTATGAACCATAGAGAAGTTGTAATACAACAGATATTACACAAATGTGAATTTATAATGAGTTCACAACAGTACCTAAGTGGTGGTTTTATTTTCTTATACTAATGAAGCTTACGAGTTTTCTGTTGAGTTTTGTGTTGTGAAGTTTTCAAGTTTTGGGTGAAGTTTCGATGGACTACGGAATAAGGAGTGGCAAGAGCCTAAGCTTGGGGATGCCCAACGCACCCCAAGGTAATATTCAAGGACAACCAAGAGCCTAAGCTTGGGTATGCCCCGGATGGCATCCCCTCATTCGTCTTCGTTCATCGGTAACTTTACTTGGAGCTATATTTTTATTCACCACATGATATGTGTTTTGCTTGGAACGTCGTTTTATTTTGCTAGTATTTTCTTGCTGTTATTTATAATAATCTTTTGCATCTACATTTTCAATAAAAATGTCAAGGATAGCCTTTACCATGCTTATTTTGCAAGTATACATGTTGCTGTTTCAAAACAGAAAGTTTACCATTGTTGCAAAAATTCCCTAGAAAAGTCAGAGAATGATATAATATTAAAAAAATTGCATACTGAGCTCTGATAAATCTTCTCCAGTGTAATATTTTTATCATAATTTTTGTAGTTAGGGAAGTATGATGAATCTTGCATTCTTTACAGATTATACTGTTTTGGCAGATTGTTGTTATGTTTGCATTGTTTACATATGTTTGCTTGTTTAATGATTCTATTTGAGGATAGGAGTATTAAATATGCAGAGACATTTAGTATACAATATGGAATAATAATTTTAGTGATTTGTTACAGTAGAAAATGATAAGGTTTTTGCATTGGTTTATACTAACTTATCTCACGAGTTCGTGTTGAGTTTCGTGTGGATGAAGCTTTCGAGATTTAGGAAACCGAGATATAAAAGGAATTAAGAAGACACAAAATCTCAAGATTGGGGATGCCCAAGGCACCCCAAGATAATACTCCCTCCGTCCGGAAATACTTGTCGGAGGAATGGATGTATCTAGACGTATTTTAGTTCTAGATACATCCATTTTTATGCATTTCTCCAACAAGTATTTCCGGACGGAGGGAGTATTTCAAGAAGTCTCAAGCATCCAAGCTTGGTGATGCTCCGATAGGCATCCCACCTTTCTTCTTCAACAATTATCGGTTAGTATTGGTTGAACCTACATTTTTGCTTCTTCACATGATATGTGCTATCCTTGAAATGTCATTTTGTTTTGTTTTGCTTGTTGTTTGAATAAAATATCAAGATCTGAAATTCTTAAATGTTAGAGAGTCTTCACATAGTTGCATAATTATTCAACTACTCATTGATCTTCACTTATATCTTTTGGGGTAGTTTGTCTTTTGCTCTAGTGCTTCATTTATACTTTTTAGAGCGGTGGTGGTTTTATTTTGTAGAAATTATTGATACCTCATGTTTCACTTATATTATTTTGAGAGTCTTTTAGAACAACACGGTAATTTGCTTTGGTTATAAAATTGGTCCTAATATGATGGGCATCCAAGTTGGGTATAATAAAAACTATCATATAAAGTGCATTGAATACTATGATAAAATTGATACTTGATAATTGTTTTGAGATATAAAGGTGGTAATGTTAGAGTCATGCTAGTTGGGTAATTATGAAATTGAGAAATACTTGTGTTAAAGTTGGCAAGTCTCGTAGCATGCACGTATGGTGAACTTTGTTTGACAAATTTGTAGCATGGGGTGCTCTTTGATTGCCTTCCTTATGAGTGGAGGTCAGGATCGCTCGATGGTTAACTCCTACCAACCCTTCCCCTAGGAGAATGCGTAGTAGTACTTTGCTTCGAGGGCTAAGAAAATTTTGCAATAAGTATATGAGTTCTTTATGACTAATGTGAGTACATGGATTATACCCACTCTTACCCTTCCATAATTTGCTAGCCTCTACGGTACCGTGCATTGTCCTTTCTCACCTTGAGAGTTGGTGCAAACTTCGCCGGTGCATCCAAACCCCGTGATAAGATATGCTCTATCACACATAAACATCCTTATATCTTCCTCAAAATAGCCACCATACCTACCTATTATGGCATTTCCATAACCACTCCGAGTTATATTGCCATGCAACTTTCCACCGTTCTGTTTATCATGACATGTTCCATCATTGTCATATTGCTTTTGCATGATCATGTAGTTGACATTGTATTTGTGGCAAATCCACCTTTATAATTCTTTCATACATGTCGCTCTTGATTCATTGCATATCCCAGTACACCGCCAGAGATATTCATATAGAGTCATATTTTGTTCTAAGTATTGAGTTGTAATTGTTGAGTTGTAAATAAATAAAAGTGTGATGATCTTCATTATTAGAGCATTGTCCCAAGTGAGGAAAGGATGAGGGAGACTATGATTCCCCCACAAGTCGGGATGAGACTCCGGACTTTATGAAAATAAAAGAGGCCAAAGAAGCCCAAATAAAAAAAGAGACCAAAGAAGCCCACCAAAATAAAAATAAAAATAATGAGAGAAAAAGAGAGAAGGTACAATGTTACTATCCTTTTTCCACACTTGTGCTTCAAAGTAGCACCATGATCTTCATGATAGGGAGTCTCCTATGTTGTCACTTTCATATACTAGTGCGGATTTTTCATTATAGAACTTGGCTTGTATATTCCAATGATGGGTTTCCTCAAAATGCCCTAGGTCTTCGTGAGCAAGCAAGTTGGATGTGCACCCACTTAGTTTCTTTTGTTGAGCTTTCACACATTTATAGCTCTAGTGCATCCGTTGCATGGCAATCCCTACTCCTTGCATTGACATCAATTGATGGGCATCTCCATAGCCCGTTGATTAGCCGCGGCAATGTGAGACTTTCTTCCTTTTTGTCTTCTCACACAATCCCTATCATTATACTCTATTCCACCCATAGTGCTATATCCATGGCTTACACTCATGTATTGCGTGAGGGTTGAAAAAAAGCTGAAGCACGTTAAAAAGTATGAACCAATTGCTTGGCTGAAGCTGGGGTGTGCATGATGGGAGTATTTTGTGCGACGAAAATGAACCATGGCCTAACTATATGATTTTGTAGGGATAAGCTTTCTTTGGCTATGTTATTTTGATAAGACATGATTACTTTGTTAGTATGCTTGAAGTATTATTACTCTTATGTCAATATTAAACTTTTGTCTTGAATCTTTTGGATCTGAACATTCATGCCACAATAAAGAGAATTACATTGAGAGTTATGTTAGGTAGCATTCCACATCAAAAATTCTGTTTTTATCATTTACCTACTCGAGGACGAGCAAGAATTAAGCTTGGCGATGCTTGATATGTCTCCAACGTATCTATAATTTTTTTGTTGTTCCATGCCATTATATTATCCATCTAGGATGTTTTATATGCATCTGTATGCTATTTTATATGATTTTTGGGACTAACCTATTAACCTAGAGCCCAGTGCCAGTTTCTGTTTTCTCCTTGTTTTTGAGTTTTACGGAAAAAGAATACCAAACGGAGTCCAATTAACGTGCCAATTTTTGATGATTTTTTATGGACCAAAAGAAGCCCCTTTAGTGAAAGAGTTGGGCCAGAAGAGTCCCGGGCTTCCCACGAGGGTGGAGGGCGCGCCCACCCCCCTGGGCGCGCCCCTGCCTCATGGACAGCCCGGAGACCCCCCCTGACGTGAAACCGACGCCAAAAACCTATAAATACAGAAACCTCCAGAAAGAAACCTAGATTGGAAGTTCCGCCGCCGCAAGCCTCTATAGCCACCAAAAACCTCTCGAGAGCCCGTTCCGGCACCCTACCGGAGGGGGAATCCATCACCGGTGGCCATCTTCATCATCCCGGTGCTCTCCATGACGAGGAGGGAGTAGTTCACCCTCGGGTCTGAGGGTATGTACAAGTAGCTATGTGTTTGATCTCTCTCTCTCTCTCTCTCTCTCTCTCTCTCTTGTGTTCTTGATTTGACACGATCTTGATGTATCGCAAGCTTTGCTATTATAGTTGGATCTTATGGTGTTTCTCCCCCTCTACTCTCTTGTAATGGATTGAGTTTTCCCTTTGAAGTTATCTTATCGGATTGTGTCTTTAAGGATTTGAGAACACTTGATGTATGTCTTGCATGTGCTTATCTGTGGTGATAATGGGTTATTCATGTGATCTACTTGATGTATGTTTTGGTGATCAACTTGCGGGTTTAATGACCTTGTGAACTTATGCATAGGGGTTGGCACACATTCTCGTCTTGACTCTCCGGTAGAAACTTTGGGGCACTCTTCGAAGTTATTTGTGTTGGTTGAATAGATAAATCTGAGATTGTGTGATGCATATCGTATAATCATACCCACGGATACTTGACGTGACATTAGGGTTTTGGTTGATTTGTGTCTTAAGGTGTTATTCTAGTACAAACTCTAGGATAGATCGAACGAAAAGAATAGCTTCGTGTTATTTTACTACGGACTCTTGAACAGATGGATCAGAAAGGATAACTTTGAGGTGGTTTCGTACCCTACAATAATCTCTTCGTTTGTTCTCCGCTATTAGTGACTTTGGAGTGACTCTTTGTTGCACGTTGAGGGATTGTTATATGATCTAATTATGTTATTATTGTTGAGAGAACTTGCACTAGTGAATGTATGAACCCTAGGCCTTGTTTCCTAGCATTGCAATACCGCTTACGCTCACTTTTACCACTTGTTACCTTGTTGTTTTTATATTTTCAGATTACAAAAACCTTTATCTATCATCCATATTGCACTTGTATCACCATCTCTTCGCCGAACTAGTGCACCTATATAATTTACCATTGTATTGGGTGTGTTGGGGACACAAGAGACTCTTTGTTATTTGGTTGCAGGGTTGTTTGACAGAGACCATCTTCATCATACGCCTCCCATGGATTGATAAACCTTAGGTCATCCACTTGAGGGAAATTTGCTACTATCCTACAAACCTCTGCACTTGGAGACCCAACAACGTCTACAAGAAGAAGGTTGCGTAGTAGACATCAAGCTTCAAAGCTTTGTGAAAGACATATTTCTCTTGAACCAGATTTTAAACCGGCATTCCTCATTTTGAGCCAGAAATTTTCTGACGGCTTTTAAATTTTCATCAATATAACAGTAGCCTCCGAGACTGTGTTATCTTCCCTCCACTGACCTGAAGTTCTTGAATTTGCTTTAAACCGGCCAATTCCGTCGAGTCATGTCATTGAAGCCCCCGGGTCTTAAAATGACTCGAGGAGTTGTCTTGAGATTCTCCATATTTGACCGTGATATAAACCGGTATGAGTCATTCAACAGCTCAGTGATATAATAGTCCATTTTGCAGTAGACAACTTGTCCTGCATTTGAGAACTTGCAAGCCAGAGTAATTGCTCTTTTAAAGAAAGCAATATGTAATATAAAAGTATATTGGATGAATTTCACCTGATACGTTAGGCCAGTAATTATCCACCGTGGAGTTGATGATCACCACGGTGAAGCTGAAATCAATCACGGTCGAATCGGCCGCGGGAGCAGATAGATGAACCGGCCGTGGCATTGTAAGCCAGCACAGACGGGTGAGTCACGCAGGCGCGGTAAGCCGTGCGGACGGGCGATTCAACGATGTAAATCAGGTCGTAGAAGCCGCAGTTTGCACATATATTCGTCGAGTATCATGGCACGGTCAGATGTTGGCGCATAATATTGGTAGCGCGGGCTATACATCCATGACACGACCATCGCTCTTGCAGTCAATAATTATCCTGCATAGAAAACATCGCGAACCAAGTAATTGTTTTTTGACAAAAATAATATGTGCTAAAAATAGGCTTAGATGGATATCCCCTGATTTGTTCGGACGACAAATGATCCGTAAGTGGCGTCTGTGGATAATTTTGCAATACGGCTGTTGGATTCCTTTGGATCCTTATATGCACGCTGAAGACATTTGTGCTTTTATCCCCCTCGAGGACTTCATATGCTGGTTGATTTTCTAATCCATCTTTACCACGGGAAGCAGCAGGGCGGCTTGCTGCAGGGGCGGGTCAGCGAGGCACTTGGAGGCAGGGCAAGGCAAAGCCTAGCGCGGGCAGCTCTCATGCGGAGGTGATGGCGACTTGCAGTGAAGCCTTTTCAGAATTGTTTTCCATTGTTTCAAAATTGTATTTGTAAAGCTAGCTAGTTTCTAAAGTCATCAATCAAGTAGCTTAATTGATGAACATTGCACGTCTAGCCAGCGCATGTATGTACGCGAACTTGGCTTTACCAGTGATGGTAGGACCGATTGATCTTCTCCAGGAAATTTCGGTGTCTTGGCGAAACACTAGCGAACAAATAAACTGACAGAGAAAAAACGAACAGTGTTCCTTGGCATCACGGACACAACATGGCTTCTCCATTGCACACTCTTCAGGAGATCGCGGGTGACCAATGATGAAAATACAGGTGCTCTGCTAACAGAAAACTTTGTCTCCTTCAAAAGATCTCGAACTGAACCAAACTCCGATCACAATCTTTTAATGAAGGTAACGGAAATGTGGCTTGACAGAGGAGCAGCGGTGCATCGGTGAAAACGGCCGGCGGCTTCACAAGGCCGGCAACGGCAGAGGAGCAGTGGCTCAAGCGTGGCCGGCGGGCGAGCAGGCCGGCGATTCGAAACGGCAACTCAAACAGGCCAGCCTGAGGTAGAACGAAACATGCCGCGGCCATGGCGGAAGCAGTTTGACCCGGAGCGGCTCGATGGCGTGGTGGCAAAGGCTTGTGGCCGACCACGACGGAGGTGGCGACTTGCAGCGGCAGCAAGGGCAGGCCCGCGGCAGCGGAGGCGAGGCCACTCAGCCGGGGCAGCTCGACACGGTCGTGTCAGCGGCTTGAAGGCGATGCAGGGACGGCTCTGGGCGGCGGTTGTTGAAGCGGTGTGGAACAGAGGCAGCCGGCGGCTCCGCAGCGAAGCACGGCCTCGAATTTGACGAGGCGGAGGCAACGACTACAGCCGGCGGCTCAACTCGAGGCATTTGGCCACGGGGGCCTGCCAGCGAACGGGCGGCGAGGAGAGGCCTCGAGCGGTGGAGGCCGGACCGGACTGAGGTCGGGGCGATTTAGCGCAAAACAGCAACGGTTTGTAGGCGCGGCGAAGACAAGCTGGAGGCGGTGCGAGGTGACTCGGTCTCGGCGGATCGGTGCTCAAAGCCGCAACGGCAGAGACGAGCTGCGGAGGCAAGGCCCGATCGCAGGCGACTCGACAATGGAGCAGAATCCGGGTCGTGGTCTTCTTCCCCTTGAAAAACTGGAAAAATACTACTAGTAGATTCACGTACTAGTACTTGTGGCTGGCTTAATCAAAGGAATTATTAAAAACGAATCTGGACCTTGTTGTACAGATTACTCCTTCTCAAAATCTGAGTTTGCACGTGGATAGTACTCAAGTACTTGGTGGACCCTTTATACGACGGAAATGTTAACGTCCACATGTGTGGGCGTTTGCACATCGCTCACACGCCTCCATCACCACTCATTTTGCCACGTATGAATAGATGACATCAGTAGAAGTTTTTTTGGTTTTCGGCTTAAAAATGTTGTATCTCCTAAATAAAAAAGCGAACTAAAAATCCGTTTTCACCATTAAATCCGTCTCGACGAGATCTTCAAAACTAGACCCCATGCTGATATGTTTCGACGAATTTTTTTTGCCAGAAGTTGTCACGATGTTTACACTGTAGTTGCCATAGGGCTTAAACTAAAGTTGTCATGTGGCAATTTTAGTTTGTAGATCATGGCAATTTTAGTATTTTGATGATGGCAACTCCAGTACTTTGACCATGAAAATTATTTTTTGTATGAACCATGGCAATTTTACGTGCATGTATCATGACAATTTTAGTTTATGGTTCATGGCAAGTCTAGTTTTTTAATTCCCCGTTTTATAAATGTAGAAGAAAATAGCTGAAACATATCATGGTAACTTCAGTGTAAACATCATGGCAATTCATATGTAATAGACATGACAAATTTTAATCTAATTTTTTTTTCATTAAAACATATCAACATGGGATCTAGTTTCGAAGATCTCATCGTGAGGGATTTAATGGTGAAAACGGATTTTCAATCGGATTTTTCGTTTAAGAGACAAAACATTTTAAAAACTGAAAATCCAAAAAGATTCATGCATGCATGCATGCGATGACGTGGCAATCTGTTTACATTAGAGACGTGTGGTGTGTCTTCCTTCCTACCACACGTGTGGCAGTTAGCGTGACCCTTATACGAACGGTAGCAGCGGAGTAGTACTCGGGGTTTGACCCTTTTCCATACACGCTCGGGTTGACACAGAGTGATCTGACACGGCGTACGGCGGTTGCAGCGCAATTCCTGTCGACCTCGGTGATACACGACCGTAGCCCAAAAAATCGATCTTCCATCCAGATTCGACGGATCACGTTGCATCGGCGAAAAAAACGTCGAACCATAAATTCCCTTGAACTCAAACTCATATACGTCGCCATTGAATACTTCTCCAATCTTGACAGATGAACTCATAGTTGATGTGAATTCTTCTGTGTCCGTTCTTTGTCATCTAACCAATTACGATCTTCTCGAACCATAGAAAAAATCCCTCCAAGAACTCAACACCACCGTGCGCAAGCCCCACGATGGGCACCAACTGTCGTGGATTTGTCACGGCAGATGTCTTTAGTGTGAGGACTTAGTCGTGAGGCCAACACATTCATGTAATAGCTTGAGAGGGGTTGAGTGGGACAAGAGGCGCGAGGTTTTACCCAGGTTCGGCCCCTCATGGTGGAGGTAAAAAGCTACATCCTGCTTCATTGATATTGATTATGATGACCACGATTACAAGGGTGCTCTATCTCAAGAGCTATAGACTTGTCTGTCTAACCCTAACTTGTCTACCATGTCCTCTTGGGATGCCCTGCCCCTCCTTATATAAGTTGAAGGGGCATCTTACATGATTAGTCCTAGTAAGATTATGATTACTCTATTACAAGTGGAGTCCTAGTCTTGCTTCATTTGTAAGGGAATATTCCTTACGCCTTTCCTCTTCAAGCCGGCCTACCATAACGTGAGTCGGCCTTCTAGGCCTGCGGGTCTTGTCGCTCCTCTGATCCACCTACCGGGTCACCAATGAGTCACCTGGTCCGGCCGGGTCATGAGTGAATGGAGAGATCCGGGCGGGTCACTTAGTGAGTCGCCAAGTCAGGGCGGGTCAATAGTGAGTCCCCAAGTCCGGTCGGTTCATACCGCGGGGTATATCCCCGACAATCTCCGAGGCAGGGCCA
The DNA here is from genome assembly GCF_018294505.1 of Triticum aestivum. Classification (NCBI taxonomy): domain Eukaryota; kingdom Viridiplantae; phylum Streptophyta; class Magnoliopsida; order Poales; family Poaceae; genus Triticum; species Triticum aestivum. Next base: position 489,273,263 of record NC_057801.1, on the reverse strand, counting down.
CGAGGAGGGCTCGGGAGCTGCTGCGCTTCTACCAGTAGGTCAAGGACAACGAAGACTTCGCCATGCTCGTCGTCCCTCACAAGTTTGTGGAGGTGATGAACACCTGGCTAGTCATCAAGCTACTTCCGCGCGTGGTCAGGCAGTCGGCGAACAAGCGGTGCGTGTTCTGGGTGCAGGTCCATAACTTCTAGGGGCACATGGTGCTTGGCGAGGGCTGGAACTACTTCTGCCGCCGCCACCGGATCGTCCCCGGCGACCTCGTCTTTGTGCGTATCTCAGGACTCGGACTGAAGGTTCAGATCTACAACCATGACTCCTCGGTCATGTGCACATTTCGTTGCAACAGGCACAACCGCCATGGTGACATCGAACATGCTATGTAGTTAAGTTAAGTAAGGTGTTAGTGTTGAACTTTTATGGTGTGTGGCGAGACTTGTGTTGGGAACTTGTTCATATTTTGGCCAGGAGCAGCACCCTGGCATGGAGCAGGGAAGGAGGATGCCCCTGCTGTTAATCTAGACTTATACTATGTAGTTAAGTAGTTTGCTGTCATTTCCTTGCTTCTTGTGTTTGACTTCATTTGGTTGCTTGCATTGTTTGATCTTGCTGTTGTGCTGATCATGTGGTGGTAAGGCCACCACATTTGAATGGGGTAAGCAGAACATAACCGTTGTTTGCAACCAAACAGCTGAAGTTTGCATCTGCTCACACCCTAAGCAGAAAAACGGGAACCAAACAGCAGGGGGTAAGTGCCCGTGCATGCGATGCAGGCAACCAAACAGGTTGCATCTACTGCATATGAGGCTGCATTTCAAGAACTAGGCTGGCTGGAGATGGACATGCAATACAACTACTGTTGCAAACTGCAACCAAACACGCCATTTGTCTCGCTTAGACAGAGGCCAAGCCTCGCGTCGGGAAGCCCCAGATGGGCCGGCCCAACGCGCGGTAGGCTACCACCTGTTTTTTTTGCGTTTTCTGTTTTCTTTTCAACTTTAATATTTTACTTTCGTTTACAATTTAAAATATAATACATATACATTACAAAAACCTCTATGAAAACATTTACATGTTTTGACCAAGTATTAGAAAAATGTTAAATGTATATCTATACCTACTAATAAAAGAAATGGCATTATTAGTTTGTCATACTATTTTGTAGAAAACCCCCTGATGTTTCTAACATTAAACCCGCGGTGCATATCAAATGTTTTTTAAAATACTCATATCTTTTAAACCATAACTCTAAATTTAACATATTATATATGGAATTTGATTAGAAAATTATGTAGAATTTAAATATGATGTTATTTTACCAATTAACAATTTAAAAAAATACTATCTAGGCTGCAATGTTAATGCAGTATCCGGGGTTTTTTCATCCCGGTACTGATTCAGATTGGGGATGCACACCTCAGCAAAATTAGGATTGGAAATCAGATTGAAGATAAATTTGTTAAAGACAACCAATAAATAAGGACATGCATGCCAAGAAATAAACGGACCCGATAAAGATGTGATGTCCGCTATAAAATAAATAAAAGAGAAAATGCAGAGGAGATCCGATAAAGATGAGATGTTGCGCTATTCTCGTATATATAAGAATAAGAAAAAGAGGACATGCATGAAAAAAATTAAAAAGGAGGCATGCATGACAAAAAATAATATAAGAGACAAGTTTGATAAGAAATAAATAGTGATGAAATAGGGACCAATACCTATGACATGTATAGCAAGAAATAGTGATGAAATAGGGGCGAAAGTACCTGCGTCAACAGGAGACCATAAAAAAAGTTCATTTCAAGACAAAAAGAAATCATATTTTATGATTAAAAAAGCATGTGTCTTTTTAACAACCTTTTTAACTCTACAAATTCTCAGATTATAAAACATTTTTTGTAAATTAAGAGCGTGCGGTATTATTTTTTCTCCCCTTGCAACGCACGGGCCTTTTTGCTAGTAAAGAAAAGAAAATAATCACATATATGAAAAATATATTTTAAAAACCGATCACGTATTTGAAAAATATTAATCAATAATTTGAAAAACATTTGAATAAGTATTCGATTTTTTTTAATCAAGCATTTGAAATATGTTAAATGTGTATAGGAAAATTGTTGACCATGTAAAAAAAATCATGAAATTTGTAGATCATGTGTATAAAAAATGTTAATAAAGCATTTAAAAGAATATTGAAGAAGTCTTTCGAAAATGTTAATCAAGCATCAGGAAAATATTCAGTGTGTAAAAAAAATGTTGAATTTTCTTACCATGTATATAAAAATGTTAATCAGACATTTGAAAAAAAATGTTGAATAAGTATTTGAAAACATTAATCAAGCATTTTAAAAATGTTAAATGTGTATAGAAAAATATTGACCATGTGTTAAAAATGAAGATTTTTTTATGATGTACATAAAAATGTTAACCAAGCTTTTAAAAATGTTAAAAAAGTATTTAAAAATGTTGGGCAAGTATATAAAAATGTTAAACATTTAAAAAATGTTAAATATGTATAGAAAAATGTTAACCAGGTAATTAAAAATGTTAAACTTGTATTTGAAAAATGTTAATCAAGATTTTTTCAAAAATGTTGAATGTGTATAGAAATCATTTTAACCATGTATTCAAAAAAGTTAGTCTTGCATTAAAAAAATGTTAAATATGTATTAGGAAACTGTTCATGATATATATGCAAAGTGTAGAATGAAAATCAATAGAAAGAAAGAAAAATAAAAGAATAAATGATAATAAAAAAGAAACGAAAAATAATAATACAATAAACAATAAAAAAGAAAAAGGAAAACATTGAAAACCAAGAAAGAAAACAAAAATCCGAAAAAAGGAGAATGACAAAAACAGATAAAAACTTGAAAGAAACAAATAGAAATCAAATTAAAAAAAACTGAAAAATGGAACTACAATGAAGAAAAAAAAGAAATCCGGAGAAGAAATAAAAAAAGATAAAAGAAAACAGAAAAACCCTCAAGTTGTTTGCGCATGCTATCCTAACCCGAACCCGATGCTGGCTCAGTGGCTAGAAGCAGGAGCCACCACAGTAACCACCGAGGTTTGATCCTTGGGGACCTCTTTTTTTCTCCTCCAATTCTTCCCTTTTATTTCAATTTGCGCTAAAAGGGCTGGCTCGTTACTGCAGAGGCTCTAGCGGAGCTTTCTTTTGTCTCGCTTAATGTGAGATATAGCTCTCATGGTTGTAAAGGCCTGACAGCGTCCCGCCTCTGGCGCCAAAGGTCGTGGTTCTGTCCAGTATTGTACCACGTTTTTTTCACTGTTTCACACTGTTATTTTCAGGTTTTTTGTTTTCTTTTTTCCTCCGTTTTTTAGTTTTATCATCAATTTTTCACGTTTTCTTCATTTCTTCACTGGTTTTCATGAATTTTGGGTTTTTCTATGTCTCTTCATCAGTTTTTTTGGTTTTTTTTGCCATTTTCACTGGTTTTCTTTGAGTTTTTATGCTTTTTTCTACAGATGTTTACTTCTACACAATGTACATTTTTCCTTTCGTGGTTTTTTGCCATTTTATCACCGGTTTATCACGTTGACTATTTTTTAAATACATGATGTACATTTTTTACAATACATGTTTTGAACGTTGTTTTCAACACATGTTAAACCTTTTTTGAATATATGTTGAACATTTTTAATAACAATAAAGATTCTTTAAACTATACAATTTTTTTCCTTTCTTTGCTTTTAGCAATACATGTCTAAATTTTTTGTATACATCACGAATGTTTTCTTTTACATGTTTAATATTTTTCACATAAATGATTAACATTTTATCAAATAATTTTTTATCTCTACATTTCATACACAGTGTACACTTATAAACAGTGTTTTTAAACATTTTAAAGAATTTATTTCCATATATATGATAATGTTTTTCTAATATATGGTAACATTTTATTTTATTGTATAAACATTCTTACAAGAATTCATGAACATAGATTTGAACATGTGAACATTTATTTAAACGTAACATACTTTTTTTAATATCACTAAACATTTTTTAAATTAAAAAAACATTTTTTATATTGTATAAACATGCTTTGAAAATGTAATATAGATTTATTTTAATCGCCTGATTATTTTTTAAATGTCACAAAACATAATGCTGTCAACATTTTTTGCAAATTCATTTAACAAACTATTGACATTGCCTTAATTTTTTCAAATAGATGTTTTTTTGTTTATTTAGTTAGTTTTATATTTTGGAATATATGTATTTACAATATTTTTGAAATAAATAAATAAAACATAAAACAAATGAATGAAAAAACAGGGGGAAATGAAAGCAAGGAGACGTCCTGTTGATGTGTAACGTGTCGAACTGAACGCAAATATGCATTTTTTTATTGAGGGGCAAACAAACACGCAACTACTCCTCAACAGTTAATTGCACAGAAGTATCATAATTGGGGCATCACATGCAGATTGGTACCATGATTACTAATTTTTACGTGTCAGTACCAACATTGCTTCAGACCATTGCAAATAGGTCTAAACTACGTATAAACGCGTATTGAAAGTGTAATCACATAAATAACCATTATTTTTGCGAAAAAAGTGTTACGCTCCAGGTATCGAACCTGCGACCTACGATACGAAGGACACACGCGCAAGCCACCAGGCCACAGCGAAGCTTGTGTTAGATTTCAAGCCACCAGGACACGCTGGGCCGGCGACCGGGCCCAGCGCTGGGCCGGCGGCGGGTCGTCCTTTATATTACGTATTACTCAAATATTTAACTATTAAAAAAATATGCCCAACACACATTTTTTTAACTTACTCATTTATTGATTATATTTTTGTAAAGAGACTATTATTAAAAACTTGACAACATGTATTAAAAATAAATTGTAATCACAGTAAATTTTAGAAATGCACTAAAACTGTGCAACTTTTATTAAAAAAATCGACGTATTTCTCGAAATGTCAGAATGATTTTATGCAATAAGTTTTTAATACATGCTGAACATTTTCTCAAGTACGCATTGTCAAATACACATTAAGAAAACGTTCAACCTAAATTACAAAAATGTTCGTCGTATGTATGAAAAAATGTTCAACCTAAATTGCAAAATCTTCAACCCAAAAGTTCAATATATTGAAAATGTTTACTGTTTGCAAAGTAAAGTTCATCGAGCATTAAAAAATGATCACTATACGCAGAAAAAGTGCTCAGCGTACATTAAGATAATGTTCATGCATATTCGAAAACATGTTCATCATGTATTTGAAAACATCATGTATTGAAGCCTATCTAAAAAAATGTTTAGTAAGTATGTTAAAAACAGAAGAAAAACAAACCCAGTCCCAGTGAATAAAAGAAGAAAGGAAGAAAAAACTAAAAATAAACCAAAACCAGAAACAAAAATAAAGCATAATAAGATAAATGAATAGAAAAGAAACCTGGGCGAACGAGCCCCAGCACGCGCGTCAGTAAAACACGAAACGAGAAACAATTACAGGCCCCGGTTGGCCCAACCACCGGCCCAGCAAACGCTTGTTCGTATAGAGAAAATCCAGCCTGGAATCTAAGGAAATTCCTATTTGCCGCTCGTTGCGGCAAACAGTCGACGTGACACACAGGGGCAGATCGACAAGCGTTGGGATGGGCCGGCCCGTTCAAACGATTGTGCGAATCCGGTTTTTGGAACCTTCTAGGTGGTTCCCAGCCGGTTTTTATGGTATTGGGAACCTTCTAGGAGGTTCCTGAACCGGTTTTTCTATTTCCCCTTTTTTACATTTTTGTTTCTTTTCTTTTTCTATTTCTTTTTCTTTCTCTTTTTTGTTCAGATATTTTCTTTCCTTTTTCTGTTTTCTTTTTTTCTTTGCTCTTTCGTTTTTTCATTTTTCATGTTTCTTTTGTTTGAGAATTTCAAATATTTATTCGGAATTTTATAACATGTTCTTGCTTTCAAGATTTACTCTCAATTTCATAAAATGTCCCCGTTTTCGAATTTTGTTCACAATTTCCAAAAAGGTTCAAGTTTAAAAAAATCTTTGAGGAATTTCAAAAAACGTTCTTGTTTTAAATTTTATTTAAAATTTCAAAAAATATTCGTGTTATAAAAATATTCAGTAAATTAAAAAATGTGTTCTCATTTTCAAATCTTTTTTTCGTTTAGGTTTTGAGAAAATGTTCAGGAATTTCATAAAATATTCCTATTTTCAAATTTTGTTCAGAATTTCAAAAAAGGTTAGTGTTTGAAAAGTCTTTGAGGAATATCAAAAAATGTTCTTGCTTTAAATTTTGTTCACAATTTGAAAAAATGTTCGTGTTTTGAAAAATGTTCAGTAAATCCAAAAAAATGTTCTCAGTTTCAAATATTTGAAAAAATGTTTTGAAATTTCATAAAATGTTCCCGTTTTAAAAAAATTCACAATTTCAAAAAATGTTCATGTTTCAAAAACTCTTTCAGGAATTTCAAAAAATGTTCTTGTTTATTAAATTTTGTTCACAATTTCAAAAAATGTCGTGTTTTAAAAAAGTTTCATTAAGTTCAATTTTTTTTCTCATTTTCAAATCTTTACTTTGTTCACGTTTTAAGAAAATGTTCTCTTTATCAAAATATGTTCAGAATGTCATTCATAAAATGTTTATGTTTCAGAAAATTTACAGGAACATTTCGAAATTGTTCGAAATTTTCAAGATTTTTTCCAAAATGTTTTTTGCTAAAATCTCAACCCTGTTGGCTGTTGTTATAGAGTTTCGCGCTTAAATAGGCAATAGCAACTTTGTGGTGGAGTGGCTTGGCCGTCGCTGTTCGGTCTGTGGTGGTTGGTAGGTCGCGGGATCGAATCCCAGCATAGTGTATTTGTTTTTCCGGGTTTTTTAGGTTGCGCACAATACAACAAGCATAAATTGTTTTCGTGTTGACGGGCCGGCCCAGTCGTGCGTCGCCCGCCTGGCCTTGGTCGTCATGGCTTGCGTCACCTCAACCTCATGAGGTGAGCGTTTGTATAGGAACTTCCGCTCCTCAGGAGGCCGTCTGAGGAGGCCGCTCCCTCCGGAGGTCTTGGTGTCGTCCATCTCGCGAGGTCTTGTCTTGTCGATGCTGAAGATGGGTCGTACCAGGCCGTTGATGGAGCCACGCCGTGGGCCGCAGGTAGGCAAGTCTGGGTACCCTGGTTTTCAGAACGCCGACAGTAGCCCCCGAGCCTAAGGCGCACTCGCACTTGGCTTCGAGACAAAGCCAAAGGGCAAGGGCAAAGTGCCACAGGCCCCAATCGCGTGCAGACCAAGTCGACGCGTGGCTGGGATATGGGCGTCTCCACTTCCCCATGCTGCCTCGGCAACCGTCTGATTCGGTGTTCGCCTGCTGCAGCGCAGCCCAGCCATCATTGCCCGTCGCGCTCGCCCTTTGTTCCTCCTCTTTCCTGTGAGCTTGTGCTTCCTTCTCCAGGCTCCGTACCAGCGCCAATCTACCTCCGCTGCCATGGCTCCAAGGTCAAATAAGAAAGGGAAAGCTCGCATGTCCGAAGAGCCCTCATCGGGGTTGGAGCCTGCGCTAGGCCAGTCGACGGTGGTCAACCAGGAGGGGATGGACAAGGTCCGCCAGGCCCTCGCAGCCGATTCCAACGAGTGGAAGGAAACGACGGTCTGGCCTGCCTCTCGGGCCTTGATTGATATGGAGGCCATCAAAATCCCCCTCCATCTCCATGCCCTCCTGGCCGGCCTGGTTCCCCCTTTCTCTGATTTCTTCAACGCTGTGCTTTCACATTACCAGATCCAAGCACTGCATCCGGATCCCGGATCCCTCGTCCTCCTCTCCACCTTCGCCTTCCTGTGTGAGTCTCTCGTGGGCATTACCCCGTCCGTAGCCTTGATCCGCCATTTCTTCTCGCTCCACCTGTTCCATGGCAGACAACACTTGGGGTGCATGTCGTTCCAGGTGGTGGCGGCGACAGCTGGCTCCGGTATCGACTTCACGCTCCGCACAGATGCAAGAGGATTCCGGAAGCAGTGGGTGTATGTGGATGCCACCATGCTCAGCCCCCTGCCCATCCTTCCGCGGGCACCAGCGGTGCCAAGCTCTGGCTGGGGGCACGCGGAGCTCGCTGACTGGCGGCTTGCGCATGTCTTGTCCAGGTTGGCCAAGCTGAAGGGGGCAGGGGTGAAGGCATCGACGGTGGTGAGGGATTCGTCCGGCGGTGCATCGCTCCGCTCCAGCGCCATTCTAGCCCAACGTGGGCCTTCACCGGCCCCAACGACCCCATGAGGCTTCAGGTGCCTTTGCTCCCCTCCAAGATGTTGCGTACCGTGTTTGAGCTACTAACGGGTGACCCAGCACCTGCTGCGCTCCCTGAAGAGGGGTGCCTCTTGTACAACTGCTCGAATGGAGAGGCCTTTGTCGAGCAGATGTCGTGCTTTGACGAGTGGGGGATGCTCCTTGTGGGCCACAGGGGGCCTCGTGAGAACCCCGTCTTGGTAGCTCAAGTGTTCGTCGATCCGGTGGCGCACGCCCCTCCAATGGCCGCGGGGGGGGGGGGGGGGGGGGCTGCCTGCTGGTTGTCGCAGGTTTGAAACCTGTTGGCACGGTTTTTCGTTTATTTTATTTATTTGTCCAGTTTGAGGAAAACTTTCAAACAAGTCCGAACGAAAAAAAGTCTCTCACCGGAACATTTTTCCCACAAAAAATATGGGTTTTTATGTGATTACGTATAAAGCAAGTGGGTTTTCTGCAAAAAATATACCATGTCGGCACCTGACAGATGGGCCCCAACGGTCAGATACACTGACAATACGCGTTTATACGTTGTATAGACCTATTTGCAACGGCCTGGAGCAATGTTGGTACTGACACACAAAAATTAGCAATCGTGGTACCAATCTGCATATGATGCCCCAATTGTGATACTTCTGTGCAATTAACTCACCCCCAACGCAAGACGAAACAAACACACAATGTTGCAAAAATATTGTCAAATTCAAAATCATGTTCACGGATGTGGAAAAATGTTTATGAAATTCAAATAATATGGAAATTTTGGAAAACAATTCAAAAGAAGTTACTAATGCATACAATGTTTATTATTTTAAATAAATTTTCACGAAAATCAAAAAATATTTTTGTTGGATTCAGGGCTGCGCAGACCCATGGAAGGTTTGAACTCTGGGGCATGTACGAAGAACTCAATCTCTCCTGCCAGCCAACGCGCCATTCTCACGGCCTAGTTCGATGAACGGGAAAAGAAATGGACGCGACAGTTTACCCAGGTTCGGGTCACCTTGCGGTGTAAGACCCTACTCCTGCTTTGTGGTGGATTGGCCTCGCGAGGGGTTGAGGATAAACTAGTACAGTGGAAGAACTACCTCAGGAGGCTCGTTCTTGTGCTTGTGGTAGCTTCAGAGAGCTCTCTCCTTTATGGTGGTGGCTAAGCTATATTTATAGTGGCCTCGGACCTCTTCCCCCAAAACTTAGGTGGGAAAGGATCTCACAGTGGCCAATTTTGAAGAGAGACAAGTAGTACATCTTATCCTGACAAAAGGCGGTCTTCGCCTGCAAAAGTTCTGGTCGTGACGCAGTGGTGGGCTCGGCGATGAGATCCGCCCTGGCGTCCTGGTGGTCTTGGTCTTGTTGCACGAGAATGAAAACCTTTAGCTGATTCCTCGGGACCTCGCGCCTGTGCTAGCCTCCTTAGCACCAAAGAGGAAACCTACCGCTTTGCGTCCGCTGGCGCCCGACTGGCCTTGGTCGTCATGGCTTGCGTCACCTCAACCTCATGAGGTGAGCGCTTGTATAGGAACCTCCGCTCCTCAGGAGGCCATTTGAGGAGGCCGCTCCCTCCGAAGGTCTTGGTGTCGTCCATCTCGCGAGGTCTTGTCTTGTCAATGCTGAAGATGGGCCATACCAGGCCGTTGATGGAGCCACGCCGTGGGCCGCAGGTAGGCAAGTCTGGGTACCCTGGTTCTCAGAACGTCGACAGTAGCCCCCGAGCCTAAGGCGCACTCGCACTTGGCTTCGAGACGAAGCCAAAGGGCAAGGGCAAAGTGCCACAGGCCCCAATCGCGTGCAGACCAAGTCGACGCGTGGATGGGATGTGGGCGTCTCCACTTCCCCATGCTGCCTCGACAACCGTCTGATTCGGCGTTCGCCTACTGCAGTGCAGCCCAACCATCATTGCTCGCCACGCTCGCCCTTTGTTCCCCCTCTTTCCTGTGAGCTTGTGCTTCCTTCTCCAGGCTCCGTACCAGCGCCAATCTACCTCCGCTGCCATGGCTCCAAGGTCAAATAAGAAAGGGAAAGCTCGCATGTCCGAAGAGCCCTCATCGAGGTTAGAGCCTGCGCTAGGCCAGTCGACGGTGGTCAACCAGGAGGGGATGGACAAGGTCCGCCAGGCCCTCGCAGCCGATTCCAACGAGTGGAAGGCGACGACGGTCTGGCCTGCCTCTCGGACCTTGATTGATATGGAGGCCACCAAAATCCCCCTCCATCTCCATGCCCTCCTGGCCGGCCTGGTTCCCCCTTTCTTTGATTTCTTCAATGTTGTGCTTTCACATTACCAGATCCAAGCACTGCATCCGAATCCCGGATCCCTCGTCCTCCTCTCCACCTTCACCTTCCTGTGTGAGTCTCTCGTGGGCATTACCCCGTTCGTAGCCTTGATCCGCCATTTCTTCTTGCTCCACCTGGTCCATGGTAGACAACGCTTGGGGTGCATGTCGTTCCAGGTGGGGGCGGCGACAGCTGGCTCCGGTATCGACTTCATGCTCCGCACAGATGCAAGAGGATTCCGGAAGTAGTGGGTGTATGTGGATGCCACCATGCTCAGCCCCCTGCTCATCCTTCCGCGGGCACCGACGGTGCCAAGCTCTGGCTGGGGGCACGCGGAGCTCGCTGACTGGCGGCTTGCGCATGTCTTGTCCAGGTTGGCCAAGCTGAAGGGGGCAGGGGTGAGGCGTCGATGGTGGTGAGGGATTCGTTCGGCGGCGCATCGCTCCGCTCCAGCGCCATTCTAGCCCAATGTGGGCCTTCACCAGCCCCAACGATCCCATGAGGCTTCAGGTGCCTTTGCTCCCCTCCAAGATGTTGCGTACCGTGTTTGAGCTCCTAACAGGTGACCCAGCACCTGTTGCGCTCCCTGCAGAGGGGTGCCTCTTGGACAACTGCTCGAATGGAGAGGCCTTTGTCGAGCAGATGCCGTGCTTTGACGAGTGCGGGATGCTCCCTGTGGGCCACAGGGGGCCTCGTGAGAACCCCGTCTTGGTAGCTCAAGTGTTCGTTGATTCGGTGGCGCACGCCCCTCCAATGGCCGCGGGGGGGGGGGGGGAGGCGCCGACTGCTCCTGAGGTGGCCCTTGGAGGGAAGGTGCTACCATATGCTCCTGAGGCGGCCGCCCGCGGCCCTAAGAACAGCACGGGGGAGCTCTGTCCGTGGCCGCGATCACCATCCCCGCCACCAGGGGCAACGTGCTCTCCTTCAGCGTACCCCCTCCAGTCGTCGGGGCACCCCGCAAGAGGAAAAGGTTCGGGAGTTGCTGTGGCATCGCCCCATGGGACCTGAAACAGAGGAAATGGGTAGCCGTGGATGAGTAAGTACCTCTCCCTTCTGGATTCTTATGTGACGCGTTCCTCTCCAACGTTTGCCCATCAGGCTCCCTTCTACCTCAATGGTGAGCCTGCTCGGGGCACGACCTCCGGAGGCTTCAGGCCTGGCCGTGACCCTAAGCCCCCTGAAGCAGACAGCTGCACGGGAGGTGGTGCTGGCCCATGAGTTGAGACCGTCGATGGGGGATCGCAAGCCTATTCTCCCGGCGTCCTTCCACAGGAGCAGCCTATGTGGAGCGGAGCCAGGGATGAGGGTCAGCCGATGGTTGGGCGCCCCATGTGGCGGCTACATCTTCCAGTGGCGGAGCCGCACCATGCTGCACCACGCCCGAGGTCCGGGAAGCGGCCGGAGGGGCTCTGGCCACCGAGTCCTTGCCGGAGACGGGTGAGTCGTCCCGCGCCCCTTTGGCAGAGCAGGACATGGAGGAGAGGCCCGACCAAGCACTGGAGCTCACGCATGGATGCAGTGTCGTCCGCCACAGCCTTTTCCAGGAAGCGGCAAACACACTGGGCCGGCTCGGGGTAGAGCTCGCTGATGCCGCCTCATGTCTTGAGGTGGAAAATCTCTGCTTGGCACGCGAGTGGCATCAACTGAAGGTTTCCTCAACCTTGGGCACTTGCAACATGAGCGCGCCCGCGCGAAGGCCGAGGGGTCCCTTGCAGCTTCTCGGGAGGCCTGCACCATGCTCTGGAGGAGGCCCGGGCCGCGGACTGGTGTTGCGAGGCGGCCGAGGAGCGCGAGAGGGAGCTTCAAGCCTTGAATGCCTTCCTTGAGCGGCAGGCCCAAGCGCGCAGAGCCTCCCTCATGGCGCCACTAGGCGGAACCCTCGCAGACAGGCCGGGGTTCAGACTCACGAGGAGGTGTTGGCGCTCGAGGCGTTGGAGCAGAGCTTGGAGCGCGAGCGATTGGAGGTGATGGAGCACCAAGTAGATGTGGCCGAGGAAGCCCTTGCCTCTCGGGAGGCAAGAATTGGGCTGGAGGCCGACTAGAAGGTGGCGGAGGCCCGGAAGTCCCTCGTTGAGGAATACTGCCGAAAGCTGGGGCTCCAGGAGACTCGCTTCAAACAGCGGCAAGCCGAGTTGCAGGACAAGGCCGATGCTCTCAAGGTGAAGCTGGCCGTGGCGGAGCGGCATGGGAAGGTCGCCAAAGAAGCCCTGGTCGTCGCCGTGGCCGAGCTGTCCTCGCTTCAACAGCAGGTCGCAGGCGTCACATCCCTTGTGGAAAGGGCCTCGGACGATGCGAGCTGCCGCCGCACGCTGCAACGTGAACGTTCCTCAATGCTTGAAGACCTCAGGGTCAGGGCCAACCATGCCTTGGATACCATCTGTGAGGGGAACATCGCCCGTCCGTATGAAGACGACGATGTCGGCTACCTTCGCTTCTTGACCCAAATCGTGAACTGCCTTGAAGGCAGGGCCGCGAGGGCACGCTAGCTTGTCGGATAGAAGAGTCGGGATATCCTTGGGCACGCGTTCTCACGCGTCTTCAGCTACCTCCTTAGCCTGGATCCAAACTTTGACTTCAACGCCGCGATAGCCCCCATGCCCGGGCTAACCCAGGGCGACCTGGCGAGCTGGGTGGACGACCATGTGGATGACTTGATCAAGGAATTCTCCTTTTCCGATGATGTGGTTGCACTCGCGACCGAAGAGGGTGGAGCTGATGATGATGACGATGACGGCGACGCGGGCGACATCGCATCTTGCTAGGCTTATACTTCCCTATCCTTCCTGCGAAGATTTTGGATATGGCCCCGTGGGGTGTGAAAGCATTTTTTTCTCTTTTGAGGGGGGGGGGGGCTCCCCTGTAACGTATGGAATGATGATATGTCCTCTGGGTTAATTTTAGAACGTGTCGTCGTGAGCCGGAGGGCTCTTGACTAGAGTAGTTGGCGTGACTTACCTTTCATGCTCGCGGCCTTGGGCGGGTTCTTGTATCGCAGAGACAATTTACTCTTGGAGTGAGCTCTCCGAGGCTCGTGAGGGCTTAAGGCCTCCTGACCTACTCGAGGGCACCGCGCGAGGAGCCAAACGCCAAAGCTTTGGCAAGGTGTGTACGTAGGCGGGCACGTGGCAGTGACATCATTGGCCCCTTCGGGGGCCTTGACACTGCTTAGGCTGGCCCAGGTGCGCACACCACACCCAGCCGCACTCGCTGGGAGCTTGCGGAGGTGGTAGCAGGTAGGAGCCATGCTTTGCAAACATAAATCGAAGAGCAAAGAACAGCAAAAGTCAGAAAATTCCCCCCCTTTTTCCTTTTAATAAGCACGCAAAACTCAAAATTCATTTCAAAGACAGTAAATTGGGTTACAGAAAAGGGCAAGGGGAACAGCCGCGTCTGATGCCTATGCTAGTCTTCTCACCAGCGCGGAGCTCAATGCTTCCACTAGGCGTGGGCATAGTCATTGGGGGACAATGTCGACTGCCAGTGCGGATCATGGTGCTTCCACTTGGACGTGGGTGGGAGCCCCCGTGAGGCCCAGGGGCGGCACTCACGAGACTCCGGGGCGTGTACAACCCCAACTCATTATTACGTGAGAGTGTGACGAGCGGAGATCTTCACGACACTCCTTGATCCTGGTGGTGACCCTGCCCAACACATCCCATTACCACCGTTGGGGCGTCCCGAAACCAAGGACGAGACCAAGGGACAAGGGGGTACACTGGCGGTGGTCAGGCGATCGCCGGCCCTCTACCAAGGGAAGGGCTCGTCGACGCCTTTCCCGGCGAAGGACCTACCTCTGGACAGCATGAGCCGCCGTCGTGGTGGCGTCCCGCGCCGAGGGGTGCGGAAGAAGCTCCAGCGCCAGGCTCCCCCCGCACAGCCCCTAGTGCATTCCACCTGCCTAAGGCAGGGCCAACGTCCTGAGGTATGTGGTCGTGGAGTGGTTCACCTACAATCCAAGGTTAGCGCAATCGTGCTCGAAAAAGGTTGGTTATAACTGGCGATCGTTGACGCCGAAGGCGCTGGCAAGCCACTGAGTCGTAAGGGCCCCCTGCTTCTCGTGACCTTGGCGATCCTGATGTCCGGGCCAGCGGGGGAAGCGTGTACGGGATTCTTCCTTGCTCGTGTGCCGCACCCATCATCAGAGGTACGAAGGCCCCAGGGGCCATTGTCCTGAGACCAACCCCCAGGCCCTGTGCTCTATTTCCCACCACCTCCGATGTCCTGTCTTGCTGACTCAAGAGTGACTCCTCACTGTTGTCGAGGTGGAGGCCACCTGCCCTGTCCGTTCCCTCGAGGTGCGCCCCTTGGGCCGGGCGGGCAGCACCATACGCCGGGTTGCCTCCGTGGGGCCCCCGGGCTCCTCCCGGAGGGATAAGCATACGCGACTGGGGTAGGCACGAGCCCCCTGAGGTGCCTGCGGGGTTGGCATGATACTGAAAGATGTCGCGCCCTCACAAGCAGCATTGAGCATCTCAGCGACGCGGGAGAGCAAGGCATCCCGGCCACCTTCAGCTAATCTGCATCGCAACAACTCACGCGCCACGACGAGCGCGGCTCACATATTCGCCTGCTCTCGGTGAGTGTGCAAGGACGACGCCACAGCATAGACAAAGGACCGCGCGGTGGCTCAGTCGCAACGTCAAGCGGGAGGGTGTGGGAGCGGCCCACGGTGCCGGTGCCGGTTGTCGCCAGTACCCGCTCCAGCCACGGGGAGCAAGGGGTGATGATGAACCTCATGGCCGGGGAGTGTTGCCTGGGTGGTGTGAGCGGCCCAACACTCAGTGCTAGCTCAGGGGACTTCCACCATGGGGACAACAGAGTGGTGGCGAAACAACCGACGGAAGGAGGACTTAGACATGCCCCTACCTGATGCACCAATGTCGAATTCAAAGCTCCGCGGACCCAAGGAAGGTTCGAACTCTGGGGCATGTGCGAAGAACTCAACCTCTCCTGCCAGCCAATGCGCCACTCTCATGACCTATCTCGATGAACGGGAAAGGAAATGGGCGCAGCGGTTTACCCATGTTTGGGCCACCTTGTGGTGTAAGACCCTACTACTGCTTTGTGGTGGATTGGCCTCGCGAGGGGGTGAGGATGAACTAGTACAGTGGAAGAACTACCTCAGGAGGCTTGTTCTTGTGCTTGTGGTAGCTTCAGAGAGCTCTCTCCTTTATGGTGGTGGCTAAGCTATATTTATAGTGGCCTCGGTCCTCTTCCCCCAAAACTTAGGCGGGAAGGGATCCCATAGTGGCCAATTTTGAAGGGGGACAAGTAGTACATCCTATCCTGATGAAAGGTGGTCTTCGCCTGCAAACCTTCTAGTCATGACGCAGTGGTGGGCTCGGCGATGACATTCGTCTTGCCATCCTAGCGGTCTTGGTTTTGTTACACGGGAATGGAAACCTTTAGCTGATTCCTTGGGACCCCGCGCCTGCGCTGGCCTCCTTAGCACCAAAGAGGAAACCTGTCGCTCTGCGCCCGCTGGCGCCCGCCTGGCCTTGGTCGTCATGGCTTGCATCACCTCAACCTCATGAGGTGATCACTTGCATAGGAATCTCCGCTCTTTGGGAGGCCACCTGAGGAGGCCGCTCCCTCCGGAGGTCTTGGTGCCGTCCGCCTCGTGAGGCTTGGCCCCTCGCAAGGGTCTTGTCTTGTCGATGCTGAAGATGGGCCGCACCAGGCAGTCGACGGAGCCACGTCATGAGCCACAGGCAAGCAAGTCTGGGTACTTTGGTTCCCAGAACACCAAAAGTTCTTGAATACAAAAAAATGCCTTCAAATTCAAAAAATTGTTGTGATTTTAATATATTTTGGCAAAATTGAAAAAATGGCTGCGAAATAAAAAATGCTCAAGAAATTAAAAAACTATTGGCAAATTTGAAAAATGATAATGAATTCAACAAATGTTTAAATTAAAATATGATCATGAAATTCAAAAAATATTCATGAAATTGTCAAACTTTCCCTCAATTAAAAAATATTCATGAATTCAAAATATGTTTACAAAATTGATAAAATTTAGACCTTCGGATCCATAAGAAGTGTCAAGTTTTAGTTTGAATTTGAACTAAAAGTGCATCACTTTTTATGGATAAAAGGAATTAATGGTTTTAGAAAATGTTTATGATTTTTAATATGTCACAAAATTAAAAAGTTTTTGTGAATTTTGAAAATAGTCATGATTCACAAGAAATTGTGATTTTTTCTGTATTTCTAAAAATGTTGAGAAATTTAGAACATATCCAGGAATCATTTTCTCGTGGGTTTAGAAACAATGTTTATGAATTTCAAAAATATCAGTGTATATAAATATTCATACTTTTTAAAGTATACATCAATTATAAAAAATTTCATGAATTTAAAGGGAAAAGGAAAAGGAGGTTAAAAGTAAATTGAAAACCTAGAAAAAAACCAGACGAAAAAAACTAGATAAAAAGAAAAAATGGATAGAAGAGGTTGTAAAACTTACTTAAAGCCAATGGAAAACACAATACGAGGTGTGCTGAAGCGGGAGGTTGTGTCTTTGCTCGATAACCATGGACCTATGCTTGAAATCCCTGATTGAGGGGTACCCCTTTGCAATGGTCACCCCCATCTTCTCTGGTGGTGACAAGTTTTTTTTAAACATTTTATCTCTTTAGTCGTTGAAAGAACATGTAGTGCCCCATGTTTGGTTTTGGTAATTGATGAAAATATCTATGGACTAATGGTTGCCTTGAGTTATATTCGTAGGATTTGTCCATAGGCATTTCTTGAAGTCCATGTGTTGGTTTCAAGGAGTTTATGAGATGACCAAGGTGCTATTCAAGGAATTATCCAAAGATTGGTCATGTAGAAGACATGCTACAAGGTTGATCAAGAGTAAGAAAAGTGTGAATCATGTTGATCAACACGCGAAGCGTAGAAGATGTACCGAAAGGGATCAAGTGATCCCATGGTATGGTAAGTACTATCCATTACGCTTTGTGTACTAACCCATGGTCTAGTGAGAATTCTATGTGAGGTTAGGTATGTTTAAATGGGTTTGTGTCAAGAGGAAGACCTCATACATCCCATGGAGGATGACATCAAGTGGTGATTGATACGTCTCCAACGTATTTATAATTTATGAAGTATTCATGTTGTTATATTATCATTCTTGGATGTTTTACAATCATTTTATAGCAACTTTATATTAGTTTTTGGGACTAACCTATTGACCCAGTGCCTAGTGCCAGTTGCTGTTTTTTGCTTGTTTTTACATCGCATGAAATCAATATCAAACGGAGTCCAAACACTGTGAAACTTTTTGTGGATTTTTTATGGACCAGAAGACGTTCAATGGGCTAGAGAAGCACCTGGGGGGGGGGGGGGTGCCCCCGAGGGGGGCACAACCCACGAGGGTGCACCTGGGCCCCCAGGCGTGCATCGGTGGGTTGTACCCACCTTGGTGGCCTCCCGCATCCCCTCTTTGCCCTATAAATTCTCAAATATTCCAAAAACCCTCGGGGAGAACCTAGATTACGTTGCCGCAAGCCTCTATAGCCACCAAAAACCAATTGGGAGACCGTTCCGGCTCCCTGCCGGAGGGGGAGATCATCACCGGTGGCCATCTTCATCATCCCGGTGGCCATCTTCATCATCCCGGTGGCCACCACGATGAGTAGGGAGTAGTCCGCCCTCGGGGACGAGGGTTTGTACCAGTAGCTATGTGTTTAACCTCTCTCTCGTGATCTTGAGATGTCATGATCTTGATATATCATGGGCTTTGTTAACATAGATGGATCATATGATGTTTCTCCCCTCTCTACTCTTGTTGTGATGAATTGAATCTTTACACTTTGAAGTTTTTTCTTGTCAGATTGAATGTTCAGATCTGAGAACACATGATGTATGTCTTGCGATATGAATACTTGAGGTGACGATGGGGTATCATATTGATTCACTTGATGTATGTTATGGCACTCAACTTGCGGATTCCTGAGGTGACTTTGGGGTAATCTATGCATAGGGGTTGATGCATGTTTTTATTATCTTTTCTCTGATAGAAACTTTGGGGTCTCCTTTTAGTTCTTTGTGTGGATTGAATATTATGATCATGAAGTTATTTGACGCATATCGTAGAATTAACTCACAGATACTTGTGGTGACATTGGAGTATCTAGGTGACATTAGAGTTGGTTGATGTGTGTCATATGGTGTTATTTTAGTACGAACTCTTGGTTAGATTGATCGAAAAGAATATCTTTGTGTTATTTTAGTACAAACTCTAGGATATATTGATCGGAAAGAATAGCTCTGAGGTGGTTTCGTACCCTACAAACAATTTCTATCTTTTGTTCTTCGCTAATAGGAACTCGGGAGTGATTCTTTATTGCACTTTGAGGGATAATCATATGATCCAACTATGTTAGCATTGTTGAGAAATTGCACTAGTGAAAGTATGTACCCTAGGCCTCATTTTCCATCATTGCAATACCGTTTGTGCTCCATTTTACTATTTACTACCTTGCTGTTTTTTATTGTTCGCACTACAAAAACTCATATCTACTATCCATACTACACTTTTATCACCATCTCTTCGCCGAACTAGTGCACCTATACAATTTTCAATGTATTGGGTATGTTGGGGACACAAGCGATTTCTTGTATTTGATTGCAGGGTTGCTTGAGAGAGACTATCTTCATCCTACTCCTCCCACAGATTGATAAACCTTAGGTCATCCACTTGAGGGAAAATTGCTACTGTCCTACAAAACTCTGCGCTTGGAGGCCCAACACGAGTCTACAAGATTGAAGTTGCATAGTAGACATAAATCTCTTTTCTGGCACCGTTGCCGGGGAGGTGAGTGCTTGAAGGTATATCTTTAGATCTTGTAATTGGATCTTTTAGTTTCTTGTTTTATTACTAATTTGGTTTATAAAAGAAAACAAAAAAATTAGAATTGAGGTTGCATCATATTGTTCATCTTTATAATGTATTTTGTGCAAATGATGGAAAGCAAAATTGTGCTCAATTGATAGAAGAAGAATTCAATAGAATGTTTGACATAAATGATGAGCATGATTGCAATTTTTTTAGTATGAATTTTTTGAATATCCATGATGCTAGTGATATGCAAAGCCACAAGCTTGGGGATGCTATGTTTGATGAAGATGATATTTTTAGTCCCCCAAGATTTGATGTGCAATTTTGTTATAATGATTGCACGCCTCCTATTTATGATGATTATAATGATGAAAGTGGATTTGGAGAGGTCATGAATTCATTTTATAATGGATCCACTACTTTGGAAGAGGTTTCAATTGACTATGATAAAAAAGTTGCTATGTATGATGATTATGGTGATGAAATGTATGCTATATTGAATAATGATAACCATGAAACTTGTCATCATGATTTTAATTTTCAATCTCATGATAGTTATTTTGTTGAGTTTGCTCCCACTACTATTCATGAGAATAAATTTGCTTATGTGGAGAGTAAGAAATTTTCTATGCTTATGGATCATGAAAAGAATGCTTTATGTGATAGTTATATTGTTGAATTCACTCATTATGACACTGAAAATTATTATGAAGGAGGAACATATGCTTATAGGAATTGCAATAATAGCAAGTCCTCTCTATGTGTTGAAAATCTTAAAGTTTTGCTTGTTTTTCCTACCTATGCTAGTTGATTCTTGTTCCCATAAGTTGTTTGCTAACAAAATCCCTATGCATAGGAAGTGGGTTAGACTTAAATTTAATTGCCATGTGATTCATGATGCTCTTGTTGTGTTTCAATTCTTATCTTTTATGTGAGCATCATTGAACTCATCATGGCTAGCTAAAAAGGCATTAAAGAAAAGCGCTTGTTGGTGTTGCAAAACGTAGCATGCAATTTCAAAAAAATTCCTATGCTCACGCAAGATCTATCTAGGAGATGCATAGCAACGAGAGGGAGAGAGTGTGTCCATGTACTCTCGTAGACCAAAAGCGGAAGCGTTTGCCAACGCGGTTGATGTAGTCGAACTTCTTCTTGTTCCGATCGATCAAGTACCAAACGTACGACACCTCCAAGTTCTACACACATTTAGTGTGATGACGTCCCTCGAGCTCTTGATCTAGCAGAGTGTCGAGGAAGTAGATGAGTTCCGTCAGCACGATGGCATGGTGAAGGTGATGGTGAAGTGATCCGCCTATGGCTTTGCCTAAGCACTGTGTGAATATGACCGGGGCGTAAACTGTGGAGGGGCGCGCCGCACCCGGCTAGGAATAGTTGATCTGTGTTCTAGGCACCCCCTCCCCACGTATATAAAGGAGGGAGGGGGAGGAAGGCAGCCCTAGGCGCGCCCCAAGTAGGAGGAGTCCTACTTGGGCTCCTAGTAGGGTTCCCCCCTTTCCTTTTATCGGAAGGGGGAAGAAGGGAAGAGATGGGGGAGAAGGAAAGAGGGGGGCACCACCCCCTCCTCCTAATCCTATTCGGCCTCCTTCCTTTGGGGGGGGGGGGGGTAACCACCCCTCTGTGGGCTGGTGTGCTCCCTCCTAAGGCCCATATGGCCCATATCTTCCCCCGGGGGTTCCGGTAACCCCCCGGTACTTCGATATGTACCCGATACATTTCGGAACACTTCCGGTGTCCGAATACTATCATCCAATATATCAATCTTTACCTCTCAGCCATTTCGAGACTCCTCGTCATGTCCGTGATCTCATCAAGGACTCCGAACAACATTCGGTCACCAAATCACATAACTCATATAATACAAATCATCATCGAATGTTAAGCGTGCGGACCCTACGGGTTCGAGAACTATGTAGACATGACTGAGACACCTCTCCGGTCAATAACCAATAGCGGAACCTGGATGCTCATATTGGCTCCCACATATTCTACGAAGATCTTTATCCGTCGAACCGTTATGAGAACATACGTGATTCCCTTTGTCATCGGTATGTTACTTGCCCGAGATTCGATCATCGGTATCTTCATACCTAGTTTAATCTCGTACTGAAAAGTCTCTTTACTCGTTCCGTAATGCATCATCCCGCAACTAACTCATTAGTCACATTTCTTGCAAGGCTTCTTATCATGTGCATTACTGAGAGGGCCCAGAGATACCTCTCTGATACTCGGAGTGACAAATCCTAATCTCGATCTATGCCAACCCAACAAACACCTTTGGAGATACCTGTAGAGCATATTTATAATCACCCAGTTACGTTGTGACGTTTGATAGCACATAAGGCATTCCTCTGGTATCCGGGAGTTGCATAATCTCATAGTCGGAGGAATATGTACTTGACATGAAGAAAGCAGTAGCAATAAAAATGAACGATCATTATGCTAAGCTAACAGATGGGTCTTTTCCATCACATCATTCTCCTAATGATGTGATCATGTTCATCAAATGACAACACATGTCTATGGCTAGGAAACTTAACCATCTTTGATCAACGAGCTAGTCAAGTAGAGGCATACTAGGGACATGGTGTTTTGTCTATGTATCCACACATGTATCAAGTTTCCGGTTAATACAATTCTAGCATGAATAATAGACATTTATCATGATATAAGGAAATATGAAATAACAACTTTATTATTGTCTCTAGGGCATATTTCCTTTAGTCTCCCACTTGCAGTAGAGTCAATAATCTAGTTCATGTCGCCATGTGATTTAACACCAATAGTTCACATAGGTATGTGACCAACACCCAAAGGGTTTACATTGCTATGTGATTAACACCCAAAGAGTACTAAGGTGTGATCATGTTTTGCTTATGAGAGAAGTTTAGTCAACGGGTCTGCCACTTTCAGAGCCGTATGTATTTTGCAATTTTCTATGTCTACAATGCTCTGCATGGAGCTACTCTAGCTAATTGCTCCCACTTTTAATATGTATCCAGATTGAGACTCAGAGTCATACGGATTGGTGTAAAAGCTTGCATCAATGTAACTCTTTACGACAAACTCTTTATCACCTCCATAACCGAGAAATATTTCCTTAGTCCTCTTAGGTAACTAAGGATAACTTTGACCGCTGTCCAGTGATCCACTCCTGGATCACTATCGTACCCCCTTGCCAAACTCATGATAAGATACACAATAGGTCTGGTACACAACATAACATACTTTATAGAACCTATGGCCGAGGCATAGGGAATGACTTTCATGCTCTTTCTATTTTCTGTTGTGGTCAGGTTTTGAGTCTTACTCAACTTTACACCTTGCAACACAGGCAAGAACTCCTTCTTTGACTGTTCCATTTTGAACTACTTCAAAATTTTGTCAACGTATGTACTCATTGAAAAAAATCTTATCAAGCGTCTTGATCTATCTCTATAGATCTTGATGCCCAATATGTAAGCAGCTTCACCGAGGTCTTTCTTTGAAAAAATCCTTTCAAACTCTCCTTTATGCTTTCCATAAAATTCTACATCATTTCCGATCAACAATATGGCATTCACATATACTTATCAGAAAGGCTGTAGTGCTCCCACTCACTTTCTTGTAAATACAGACTTCACCGCAGGTCTGTATAAAAGTACATGCTTTGATTCAACTCATCAAAGCGTATATTCCAACTCTGAGATGCTTGCACCAGTCCATAGATGGATCGCTGGAGCCTGCACATTTTGTTAGCACCTTTAGGATTGACAAAACCTTCTGGTTGCATCATATACAACTTTTTTTAATAAATCCATTAAGTAATGTATTTTTTATGTCCATTTACCAGATTTCATAAATGCGGCAATTGCAAACATGATTCGGACAGACTTAAGCATCTATATGAGTGAGAAAATCTCATCATAGTCAACACCTTGAACTTGTCGAAAACCTTTTGCAACAATTCGAGCTTTGTAGATAGTAACACTACTATCACCGTATGTCTTCCTCTTGAAGATCCATTTATTTTCTATGGCTCTCCGATCATCGAGCAAGTCAACCAAAGTCCACACTTTGTTCTCATACATGGATCCTATCTCAGATTTCATGGCCTCAAGCCATTTATCAGAATCTGGGCTCATCATCGCTTCTTCATAGTTCATAGGTTCATCATGGTCTAGTAACATGACTTCCAGAACAACATTACCGTACCACTCTAGTGCGGAACATGCACTGTTCGACCTACGAGGTCTAGTAGTAACTTGATCCGAAGTTTCATGATCATCATCATTAGCTTCCTCTCTAGTTGGTGTAGGCATCACGGGAATGGATTTCACTGATGTGCCACATTCCAATTCTAGAGAAGGTACACTTACTTCATCAAGTTCTACTTTCCTCCCACTCACTTCTTTCGAGAGAAACTCCTTCTCTAGAAAGGTTCCATTCTCGACAACAAAGATCTTGCCTTTGGATCTGTGGTAGAAGTTGTACCCAATTGTTTCCTTAGGGTATCCTATGAAGATGCACTTCTCTGATTTGGATTCAAGCTTATCAGGCTGAAGCCTTTTGACATAAGCATCGCATCCCCTAACTTTAATAAATGACAACTTAGGTTTATTGCCAAACCACAGTTCATATGGTGTTGTCTCAACGGATTTTGATGGTGCCCTATTTAACGTGAATGCAGCTGTCTCTAATGCATAACCCCAAAATGATAGTGGTAAATCAGTAAGAGACATCATAGATTGCACCATATCTAATAAAGTATGGTTATGACGTTCGGACACACCATTATGCTGTGGTGTTCCAGGTGGCGTGAGTTGTGAAACTATTCCACATTGTTTTAAATGAAGGCCAAACTCGTAACTCAAATATTCACCTCCACGTTCAGATCGTAGAAACTTTATTTTCTTGTTACAATGATTCTCCACTTCACTCTGAAATTCTTTGAACTTCTCAAATGTTTCAAACTTGTGTTTCATTAAGTAGATATACCCATATATATGCTCAAATAATTTGTGAAGGTCAAAAAATAACGATACCCGCCACGAGCCTCACCACTCATCGAACCGCATACATCGGTATGTATTATTTTCAATAAGTCATTGGCTCGTACCATTGTTCCGAAGAACGTAGTTTTAGTCATCTTGCCCATGAGGCATGGTTCTCAAGTATCAAATGATTCATAATCAAGTGATTCCAAAAGTCTATCTGCATGGAGTTTCTTCATGCGCTTTACACCAATATGACCTAAATGACAGTGCCACAAGTAAGTTGCACTATCATTATCAACTTTGCATCTTTTGGCATTAACATTATGAATATGTGTATCACTACGATCGAGATTCAATAAACCATTAACATTGGGTGTATGACCATAGAAGGTTTTATTCATGTAAATAGAATAACAATTATTCTCTATCTTAAATGAATAGACGTATTGCAATAAACACGATCCTATCTTGTTTATGCTCAACGCAAATACCAAATAACATTTATTTAGGTTCAACACTAATGCCGAAAGTATAGGGAGTGTGCGATGATGATCATATCAATCTTGGAACCACTTCCAACACACATCGTCACTTCATCCTCAACTAGTCTCCATTTATTCCGCAACTCTTGTTTCGAGTTATTAATCTTAGCAACCGAACAGATATCAAATACCCAGGAGCTACTACAAGCACTAGTAAGGTACACATCAATAACACGTATATCAAATATACCTTTGTTCACTTTGCCATCCTTCTTATCCGCCAAATACTTGGGGTAGTTCCGCTTCCAGTGACCATTCCCTTTGCAGTAGAAGCACTCAGTTTCAGGCTTAGGTCCAGCTTTGGGCTTCTTCACGGGAGTGATAACTTGCTTGGCATTCTTCTTGAAGTTCCCTTTATTTCCCTTTCCCCTTTTTCTTGAAACTAGTGGTCTTGTTAACCATCAACACTTGATGCTCATTCTTGATTTCTACCTTCGCCAACTTTAGTAGTGTGAAGAGCTCGAGAATCTTTTTCGTTATCCCTTACACATTATAGTTCATCACGAAGTTCTAGTAGCTTGGTGATAGTGACTAGAGAACTTTGTCAATCACTATCTTATCTGGAAGATTAACTCCCACTTGATTCAAGCGATTGTAGTGTCCAAACATCTGCTACGTCTTGAGCTTGCATTGGTTTTCCTTGAAGAGGAAAGGATGATGCGGCACAGTAGTGTAAGTATTTCCCTCAGTTTTTGAGAACCAAGGTATCAATCCAATAGGAGGCTCCTCAAAAGTCCCACGCACCTACACAAGCAAACAAGAACCTCGTAACCAACGTGATAAAGGGGTTGTCAATCCCTTCACGGCCACTTGCGAAAGTGAGATCTGATAGAGATAATATGATAAGATAAATATTTTTGGTATTTTTATGATATAGATTGGAAAGTAAAAGATGCAAATAAAGGTAGATGGCAAACTTATATGATAAAAGATAGACCTAGGGGTCATAGGTTTCACTAGTGGCTTCTCTCAAGATAGAATAAGTATTACGGTGGGTGAACAAATTACTGTCAAGCAATTGATAGAAAAGCGCATAGTTATGAGATTATCTAGGAATGATCATGTATATAGGCATCATGTCCGTGACAAGTAGATCGAAAAGATTCTGCATCTACTACTATTACTCCACACATCGACCGACTCCTGCCTGCATCTAGAGTATTAAGTTCACGAAGAACAGAGTAACGCATTAAGAAAGATGACATGATGTAGAGGGATAAACTCATGAAATATGATATAAACCCCATATTTTTATCCTCGATGGCAACAATACAATACGTGCCTTGCTGCCCCTGCTGTCACTGGGAAAGGACACCGCAAGATTGAACCCAAAGCTAACCACTTCTCCTATTGCAAGAAAGATCAATCTAGTAGTCCAAACCAAACTGATAATTCGAAGAGACTTGCAAACATAACTTAATCACACATAAAATAATTCATAGGAGATTCAAATATTTCTCATAGATAAACTTGATCATAAACCCACAATTCATTAGATCTCGACAAACACACCGCAAAAAGAGTTACATCGAATAGATCTCCAAGAGGATCAAGGAGAACTTTGTATTGAGATTCGAATAGAGAGAAGAAGCCATCTAGCTAATAACTATGGACCCGAAGGTCTGTGGTAAACTACTCACAACTCATCGGAGAGGCCTTGGAGATAATGTAGAGGCCCTCCATGGTTGATTCCCTCTCCGGCGGAGCGCTGGCGATGGCTCCAAGATGGGATCTCGCGGATATAGAAGGTTACGGTGGTGGAATTAGGTTTTCGTGGTCGCTTCTGATGTTTTCAGGGTACGGGAGTATATGTAGGCGAAGGAAGTACGTCGGTGGAGCAACAAGGGGCCCACGAGGGTGGGGGGCGTGTCGGGTACCCTCGTGGCCGCCTCGTTTGTTTCTTGACGACCGCTCCAAGTCTCCAGGTTGGCATTTGTTCCAAAAAGATCGTTCCGAAGGTTTCATTCCGTTTGGACTCCATTTGATATTCCTTTTCTTCGAAACACTGAAATAGGCAAAAAAATAGCAATTCGGGCTGGGCCTTCGGTTAGTAGGTTAGTCCCAAAATGATATAAAAGTATGGAGTAAAGCCCATAAACATCCAAAACAGGTGATATAATAGCATGGAACAATAAAAAATTATAGATACGTTGGAGACGTATCAACATCCTGAGCACATGCTCACTAGCTGAGCTATTCTCCTCCATCTTGTAGGCAAAGTACTTGTGAGAGGTCTCATACCTCTCGACATGGGCATGAGTCTAAAATACCAATTTCAGCTCTTGGAACATCTCATATACTCTGTGGCGTTCAAAACATCTTTGAAGCCCCGATTCTAAGCCATAAAGCATGGTGCACTAAACTATCAAGTAGTCATCATATCAAGCTTGGCAAACGTTCATAACGTCTCCATCTGCTCCTGCAATAGGTCTGTCACCTAGCGGTGCATCAAGGACATAATTCTTCTGTGTAGCAATGAGGATCATCCTCAGATCACGAACTCAATCAGCATCATTGCTACTATCATCTTTCAACTTAGTTTTCTCTAGGAACATATCAAAAAACATAGGGGAGCTACAACACGAGCTATTGATCTACAACATAGATATGCAAATACTATTAGGACTAAGTTCATGATAAATTAAAGTTCAATTAATCAAATTACTTCAGAACTCCCACTTAAGCTGACATCCCTCAAGTCATCTAAGTGTAACATGATCCAAATCAACTAAACCATGTCCGATCATCATGTCAGATGGAGTAGTCATCAATGGTGAACATCTCTATGTTGATCATATCTACTATATGATTCACGTTCGACCTTTCGGTCTCCAGTGTTCCGAGGCCATGTATGTACATGCTAGGCTCGTCAAGTTTAACCCGAGTATTCCACATGTGCAAAACTGGCTTGCACCCATTGTATGTGAACTTAGAGCCTTAGAGCATATCACACTTGATCATCACATGGTGTCTCAGCATGAAGAACTTTCACAACGGTGCATACTCGAGGAGAACACTTATACCTTGAAATTTAGTTAACGGATCATCTTATAATGCTACCACCATACTAAGCAAAATAAGATGCATAAAGATAAACATCACATGCAATCAAAATATGTGACATGATATGGCCATCATCATCTTGTGCTTTTGATCTCCATCTCCAATGCAACGTCATGATCTCCATCATCACCGGCTCGACACCTTGATCTCCATCATAGCGTCATGGTCGTCTCGCCAACTATTGCTTCTACACCTATTTCTACCGCTTAGCGATAAATCAAAGCAATTACATGGCATTTGTATTTCATACAATAAAGCGACAACCATAAGGCTCCTACCACTTGCCGATGACTTTTACAAAACATGATCATCTTATACAACAACGTATATCACATCATGTCTTGACCATATCACATCACAACATGCCCTGCAAAAACAAGTTAGACGTCCTCTACTTTGTTGTTGTAAGTTTTACGTGGCTGCTACGAGTTTCTAGCAAGAACCGTTCTTACCTACGGCACAAAACCACAATGGTGATTTATCAAGTTTGCTATTTTAACCTTCAACAATGACCGGCTGCAGTCAAATTCGATTGAACTAAAGTTGGAGAAACAGACACCCGCCAGCCACCTTTATGCAAAACTCGTTGCATGTTTGTCGGTGGAACTGGTGTCATGAACGTGGTCATGTAAGGTTGGTCCGGGCCGCTTCATCCAACAATACCGCCGAATCAAAATAAGACATTGGTGGTAAGCAGTATGACGATCACCGCCCACAACTCTTTTTGTTCTACTCGTGCATATCATCTACGCATAGACCTGGCTCAGATGCCACTGTTGGGAAACGTAGCATGCAATTTCAAAAACATTCCTACGCTCACGGATATCTATCTAGGAGATTCATAGCAACGATAGGGGTAGAGTGTGTCCACGTACCCTCATAGACTGAAATCAGAAGCGTTTGCCAACGCGGTTGATGTAGACGAACTTCTTCTCATTCTGACCGATCAAGTACCGAACGCATGACACCTCCGAGTTATGCACATGTTCAGCGCGATGACGTCCCTTGATATTTTGATCCTACAGAGTGTCGAGGAAGTAGATGAGTTACATTAGCATGATGGCATGGTGACGGTGATGGTGAAGTGATCCGCGCAGGGCTTCGCCTAAGCACTGCGAGAATATGACCGGAGGCGTAAACTGTGGAGGGGGGCACCGCACATGATGAGGAATAGTTGATCTGTGTTCTAGGCGCCCACTCCCCATGTATATAAAGGAGGGAGGGGGAGGGAGGCAGCCCTAGGCGCGCCCCAAGTAGGAGGAGTCCTACTTGGGCTCCTAGTAGGATTCACCCCCTTTCCTTTTACCGGAAGGGGGAAGAAGGGAAGAGAGGGGGAGAAGGAAAGAGGGGGCGCCACCCCCTACTCCTAATCCTATTAGGCCTCCTTCCTTGGGGGGGAGGGGAGGGCTCCACCCCTCTGTGGTCTGGTGTGCTCCCACCTAAGGGTTCCGGTAACCCCCCTGTTACTCCGATATGTACCCGGTACATTCCGGAACACTTCTGGTGTCCGAATACTATCATCCAATATATCAATCTTTACCTCTCAACCATTTCGAGACTCCTCGTCATGTCCGTGATCTCATTTGGGACTCTGAACAACATTCGGTCACCAAATCACATAACTCATATGATACAAATCGTCATCGAATGTTAAGCATGCGGACCCTACGGGTTCGAGAACTATGTAGACATGACCGAGACACCTCTCTGGTCAATAACCAATAGCGGAACCTGGATGCTCATATTGGCTCCCACATATTCTATGAAGATCTTTATTGGTCAAACCGCTATGACAACATACGTTATTCCGTTTGTCATCGGTATGTTACTTGCCTGAGATTCGATCGTCGGTATCTTCATACCTAGTTCAATCTCGTTACCGGCAAGTCTCTTTACTCATTCTGTAATGCATCATCCCGCAACTAACTCATTAGTCACATTTCTTGCAAGGCTTCTTATGATGTACATTACCGAGAGGGCCCAAAGATACCTCTCCGATACTCAGAGTGGCAAATCCTAATCTTGATCTATGCCAACCCAAAAAACACCTTCGGAGATACCTATAGAGCATCTTTATAATCACCCAATTATGTTGTGATGTTTGATAGCACGCAGGGCATTCCTCTGGTATCCGGGAGTTGCATAATCTCATAGTCGGGGGAATATGTATTTGACATGAAGAAAGCAGTAGCAATAAAACCGAATGATCATTATGCTAAGCTAACGGATTGGTCTTGTCCATCACATCATTCTCCTAGTGATGTGATCCTGTTCATCAAATGACAACACATGTCTATGGCTAGGAAACTTAACCATCTTTGATCAACGAGCTAGTCAAGTAGAGGCATACTAGGGACACCGTGTTTTGTCTATGTATCCACACATGTGTCAGGTTTCTGGTTAATAGAATTATAGCATGAATAATAGACGTTATCATGATATAAGGAAATATGAAATAACAACTTTATTATTGCATCTAGGGCATATTTCCTTTAGTTGGGAGACAACCCAAAACTTTTGCCTGCTGTTTTTGTGTGTTCACATGATTATGCTACTGTAGTAATCATGTTTTATTGCTTTTGTTTCAATAAATTGCCAAGTAAAGCCTTTGGGATAGTGTGGATGATAGTTGACTTGAATCTGTGCAAAAACAAAAACTTTTGCACTCAGTCCAGGAATTTTTAAAATTCACTGGAATGTACTTTTGATCTAAATTTTTGACAGGTGATACATATACAAATTATCTAGGTTTCCCTAATTGTTCAGAATTTTTGTAGTTACATAAGTGTGGTTGAAGTACACATTACTTCAGACTGTTCTGTTTTTGACAGATTCTGTTTTCAGTGCATAGTTTGCTTGTTTCCTAGTTTCTATGGCTTATATTGCTCAATATAAATTGTGGAAATCATAGGCTACAGTAGGCATTGTGTGATAAAAATTATGAATCTTGTCTTTGACATTACCAAAGTGAATGGTTTTCTCTTTATCATACTAACCTATCTCACGAAGTTCTGTTAAGTTTTGGGTGATTGAAGTTTTCAAGTTTTGGGTGAGATATCGATATGAGGAGAATAAGGAGTGACAAGGACCTAAGATTGCGGATGCCCAAGGTACTCCCAAGGTAATATTCAAGGAAGATCCAAGCAACTAAGCTTGGGGATGCCCCGGAAGGCATCCCCTCTTTCGTCTCCAACATTATCGGTAACCTTACTTGAGGCTATATTTTCATTCGTCACATGATATGAGTTTTGCTTAGAGCATCATATTATTTTGCTAGGATTTGCTTGTTATTATTTAAAATAATGTTTTGCATCTTTCTTTTCAATAAAAATGTCAAGGATAGCCTTTACCATGCTTATTTTGCAAGTCTACATGTTGCCATTTCAAAACAGAAAGTTTATCGTTGTTGCAAAAATTCTCAAGAAAATTCAAAATATGATAAAATGTTGAAACTTTTTGCATAGTAAGCTATAATATTTTTTACAGTGTGGTAATTTTTAAGAATTGTTGGAGTTAGGGAAGTATGATGAATCTTGCATTCTTTGTTGACTATACTGTTTTGGCAGATTGCTGTTACAGTTGCATTGCTTGCATATGTTGTCTTGTTTAATGATTCTATTTGAGGATAGGAGTATTAAATATGCAGAGGCATTTAGTATGCAGTGTCAAATAATAATTTTAGTGATTTGCTATAGTAGAGAATGATAAGGTTTTGCATTGATTTATACTAACTTATCTCATGAGTTCTTTTTGAGTTTTGTATGAATGGAGTTTTTGAGATTTAGGGAAACCGTGATATAAGAGGAATTAAGGAGACACAAAAGCTCAAGCTTGGGGATGCCCAAGGCATCCCAAGCTAATATTCCAAGAAGTCTCAAGCATCTATGCTTGGGGTGCCCCTCTAGGCATCCCACCTTTCTTCTTCAACAATTATTGGTTAGTATCGGTTGAGCCTAAGTTTTTGCTTCTTCACATGAGTTGTGCTATTCTTGGAATGCCATTTTGTTTTGTTTTGCTTTCCGTTTTAATAAAAATACTTATATCTGAAAGTTTTAAATAAAAGAGATTCCTCAAATAGCTACCCATTTGCATAACTACTCGCTTGATCTTCTCTTATATCGTTTTTGGATTAGTTTGTCATTTACTCTTGTGCTTCATTTATATCCTATGAGTAAATTGTTGAATGAACTGAATATCATGAAGTTGAAATAATAAGTTCATATCATGCCTAGTGGTAACTTCACATTCGGTTTAGAAAGTGAAATCTTTTTAAGCTTGACAATCACAATATTGGTCATACAAGCAACTCATGAATAATTAGTAGAAGGAAGAGAACTTTCACATGCAAATACACTATATTGGAAATCTTTTGTGATTGTGAGCTCCCATCAAAATATTATATGCCAAAATTGTTGACGTTGGGCAAGGAGGACAATGTAATGATTTATATTTGTTCATATTCACATAGAAGTTATATTGTCATAGATCCTTCAACATGTGGTGCTTGCCCCTATCTTTGCTAGCCAAAAATTCCGCACCAACTAGAGATACTACTTGTGCATCCAAAAACCCTTAAACCCAAATCTTGTTTTGAGAGTCCACCATACCTACCTATGGGTTGAGTAAGATCCTTCAAGCAAGTTGTCATCGGTGAAATAAGGCAATAAAATTGCTTCTAAAAGTGTTAAATCATTTAGTTTAAGAGAAAATTGAGCGTTGTATGAACTTGTGATGGCGAAGAATAAAAGTGACAGACTGCATAATAAAGTTGCCATCATAAGGGGCAATATAACATGACGTTCTCTTGCACTAAGGGATTGAGCATACAACCAAAAAGCGCATGGCAACCTCTGCTTCCTTGTGCGAAGGGCCTATCTTTTACTTTTATGTATTTACTTTCATGCAAGAGTCAAAGTTTTTCGCTCTATTCTTTTTTATTTTTCTCTTTTGACAAGCATCATGTGGTGAGGAAAGATCTAGGCACATATATCCAGTTGGATATGGGTAGCATGAGTTATTATTGTTGACATCACCCTTGAGGTGAATATGTTGGGAGGCAAAATTATAAGCCCCTATCTTTTTATGTGTCCGGTTGAAATGTTTTGCTCATGTGTATGCGGTGAGTGTTAGCAATCATAGAAGACTATATGATGATTGAGTATGTGTAGATCTTACTTAGACTCTGTTGAATAAGTTAAATTGCAATTCTTTGGTGACTAAGAATATAGGTTGTTGAGTTTCAAGAGAATTCATTTGTTTGAACCTTTACATGTGGATTGGTTGCTACTTTAAACATGAGAGGTTTTATAAGAAAGAATTATTGTTGATGCTAGGAAAAGTGATTGAAATTATCATTGATCAAACTTATGCACTTTGCTAGCATTCACACTTCATTAATTATTTCTTTCATCATTTACCTACTCGAGGACGAGTAGGAATTAAGCTTGGGGATGCTAATATGTCTCCAACGTATCTATAATTTATGAAGTATTCATGTTGTTATATTATCATTCTTGGATGTTTTACAATCATTTTAAAGCAACTTTATATCATCTTTGGGACTAACCTATTGACCCAGTGCCCAGTGCCAGTTGATGTTTTTTGCTTGTTTTTTACATCGCAGGAAATCAATATCAAACGGAGTCCAAACACTGCGAAACTTTTTGTGGATTTTTTGGACCAGAAGACATCCAATGGGCCAGAGCAGCACCTTGGGGGTGCCCTGAGGGGGGCACAACCCACCAGGGCGTGCCTGGGCCCCCAGGCTCGCCCCTGTGGGTTGTGCCCACCTTGGTGGCCTCCTGCACCCCCTCTTCGCCCTATAAATTCTCAAATATTCCAAAAACCCTCGGGGAGAACCTAGATTGGAAGTTCCGCCGCCCCAAGCCTCTGTAGACACTGAAAACCAATTGGGAGCCCGTTCCGGCACCTTGCCGGAGGGGGAGATCATCACCGGTGGCCATCTTCATCATCCCGACGGCCACCACTATGAGGAGGGAGTAGTCCACCCTTGGGGCTGAGGGTTTGTACCGGTAGCTATGTGTTTAGTCTCTCTCTCTCATGATCTTGAGATGTCACAATCTTGATATATCATGGGCTTTGTTAACATAGATGGATCATATGATGTTTCTCCCCTCTCTACTCTTGTTGTGATGAATTGAATCTTTACCCTTTGAAGTTTTGTCTTGTCGGATTGAGTGTTCAGATCTGAGAACACATGATGTATGTATTGCAGTATGAATACTTGAGGTGACAATGGGGTATCATATTGATTCAGTTGATGTATGTTATGGCACTCAACTTGCAGATTCCCGAGGTGCATTGGGGTAATCTATGCATAGGGGTTGATGCACGTTTTTATTATCTTTTCTCTGATAGAAACTTTGGGGTCTCCTTGTAGTTCTTTGTGTGGATTGAATATTATGATCATGAAGTTGTTTGACGCATATCTTAGGAATTACTCACGGATACTTGTGGTGACATTGGAGTATCTAGGTGACATTAGAGTTGGTTGATGTGTGTCATATGGTGTTATTTTAGTACAAACTCTTGGTTATATTGATCGGAAAGAATAGCTTTGTGTTATTTTAGTACAAACTCTAGGATAGATTGATCGGAAAGAATACCTTTGAGGTGGTTTCGTGCCTTACAAATAATTTCTATCTTTTGTTCTCCACTAATAGGAACTCAGGAATGATTCTTTATAGCATTGTTGAGAGATTGCACTAGTGAAAGTATGCACCCTAGGCCTCATTTTCCATCATTGCAATACCGTTTGTGCTCCGTTTTACTATTTACTACCTTGCTGTTTTTTATTGTTCGCACTACAAAAACTCATATCTACTATCCATACTACACTTTTATCACCATCTCTTCACCGAACTAGTGCACCTATACAATTTTCCATTGTATTGGGTGTGTTGGGGACACAAGAGATTTCTTGTATTTTATTGCGGGGTTGCTTGAGAGAGACTATCTTCATCCTACGCCTCCCACGGAGTGATAAACCTTAGGTCATCCACTTGAGGGAAAATTGCTATTGTCCTACAAAACTTTACGCTTGGAGGCCCAACACGAGTCTACAAGAATAAATTTGCATAGTAGACATCAATGATCGTCATCAAGTTTGTGGTGTGCAAGTTCAAGTGAAGCATCATGAAGAGATCATGCTTGAATCTTGCCTTCCATTCTAGTGACAATGGAATTGTGAAGATGTGCCGAAGAGTGGCTCACCCATAGTGGTGTATGGTGGAGCAATCAAGTAGTCTTCATCGAGCCAACGCGATCAAGAAAGGTGGTCCAACTTGAGGGAGTCAAGATCGTCATCATCTACCTCAAGTGGACTATGTGCAAGCCAAAGGTTTGTCCTTGATAGGTTTTCTATTTTACCGGTCTCATGGTGGTAGTTGAGAGACCAGGTTATAGGATTGATTGTCGTACTATCAAGGGGGGCTTTCAAGTTAGTAGCTTGATCATATCGTTCATAGAGAGCTCAAACCATTGCATCCTTGCATCATCTTTCTTGGTTCTTGTTTGGTTCTTATCCTTGTGAGATTTGGAGCCGAAGGAAATATGCTCTAGAGGCAATAATAAAGTTGTTATTTTATATTTCCTTATTCATGATAAATGTTTATTATTCATGCTAGAATTGTATTAACCAGAAACTTGATACATGTGTGGATACATAGACAAAACACCGTGTCCCTAGTATGCCTATACTTGACTAGCTTGTTAATCAAAGATGGTTAAGTTTCCTAGCCATAGACATGTGTTGTCATTTGATAAATGGGATCACATCATTAGGAGAATGATGTGATGGACAAGACCTATCCGTTAGCTTAGCATTATGATTGTTCAGTTTTATTGCTACTGCTTTCTTCATGTCAAATACATATTCCTCCGACCATGAGATTATGCAACTCCCCGATACCGGAGGAATGCCTTGTGTGCTGTCAAACATCACAATGTAACTGGGTGATTACAAAGATGCTCTACAGGTATCTCCAAAGGTATTTGTTGGGTTGGCATAGATCGAGATTAGGATTTGTCACTCCGAGTATTGGAGAGGTATCCCTGGGCCCTCTCAGTAATGCACATCATAAGAAGCCTTGCAAGCAATGTGACTAATGAGTTAGTTGCGAGATGATGCATTGTGAAACGAGTAAAGAGACTTGCCAGTAATGAGATTGAACTAGGTATGAAGATACCGAGGATCGAATCTCGGGCAAGTAGCATACCGATGACAAAGGGAATAACGTATGTTATCATAACGGTTCGACTGATAAAGATCTTTGTAGAATATGTGGGAGCCAATATGAGCATCCAGGTTCCGCTATTGGCTGTTGACCAGACAGGTGTCTCGGTCATGTCTACATAATTCTCGAACCCGTAGGGTCCGCACGCTTAATGTTCCATGATGATTTGTATTATATGAGTAATGTGATTTGGTGACCGAATGTTGTTCGGAGTCCCAGATGAGATCACGAACATTACGAGGAGTCTCTAAATGGTCGAGAGGTAAAGATTCATATATAGGATGATAGTATTCGGACACCAGAAGTGTTCCGGGGGTACCAAGTACATATCGGGTCACTGGAAGGGGTTCCGGGCAACCCCTGGAAAACTACATGGGCCTAATGGGCCAAGAGGGGGACAGACCAGCCCCTAAGGGGTTGATGCACCCCCATGTAGGCCGAGTTGGGGGGGGCGAGAGAAGGAAGGGGAGGGATTCAGCTTCCCCCTTCCTTCCCTCCCCTCCTCCTTCCTTCCCCCTCTGACACTTATGGAAGGGGGAGGCCGAAATGTGGGAGGCGCCCAAGTAGGATTACTCCTACTTGGGGTGCCCCTTGCTGCCTATCTCCCTCTCCCACCTGTATATATGTGGGGGGCACCGCTAGAACACACATCATGATTCCTAGCCATGTGCGGCGCCCCCCCCCTCCACAGTTTAGGCCTCCGATCATATTCACGTAGTGCTTAGGCGAAGCCCTGCGCGGATCACCTCACCAACACCATCCATGCTGTCATGCTAACGCAACTCTCCCTTGACACTTTGTTGGATCAAGAGTTCGAGGGACGTCATCGAGCTGAACGTGTGTAGAACTTGGAGGTGTCGTACGTTTGGTGCTTGATCGGTTGGAACAAGAAGAAGTTTGACTACATCAATCACGTTAATAAACACTTCTTCTTTCGGTCTATGAGGGTACGTGGGCACACTCTCCCCCTCCGTTGCTATATATCTCCTAGATAAATCTGGCATGAGCATAGGATTTTTTTTGAAATTGCATGCTATGTTTCCCAATAGTGGCATCAGAGCCAGGTCTATGCGTAGATGATATGCATGAGCAGAACACAAAGATTTGTGGGTGGTGATCGTCATAGTGCTTACCACCAATGTCTTATTTTGATTCGGTGGTATTGTTGGATGAAGTGGCCCGGACCAACCTTACATGACCACGTTCATGAGACCGGTTCCACCAATAGACATGCAACTAGTTTTGCATAAAGGTGGCTGGCGGGTGTTTTGTTTCTCCAACTTTAGTTGAATCGAATTTGACTATGGCCGGTCCTTGTTAAAGGTTAAAATAGCAAACTTGATAAATCACCGTTGTGCTTTTGTGCTGTAGGTCAGAACGGTTCTTGCTAGAAGCCTATAGCAGCAACGTAAAACTTGCAACAACAAAGTAGAGGACGTCTAACTTGTTTTTGCAGGGCATGATGTGATGTGATATGGTCAAGACATGATGTGATATACATTGTTGTATGAGATGATCATGTTTTGTAAAAGTTATCGACAACTGGCAGGAGCCTTATGGTTGTCGCTTTATTGTATGAAATGCAAACGCCATGTAATTGCTTTACTTTATCACTAAGCGGTAGCGATAGTTGTAGAAGCAATAGTTGGCGAGACGACCATGACGCTACGATGGAGATCAAGGTGTCGAGCCGGTGATGATGGAGATCATGATGTTGCTTTGGAGATGGAGATCAAAAGCACAAGATGATGATGGCCATATCATGTCACATATTTTGATTGCATGTGATGTTTATCTTTATGCATCTTATTTTGCTTAGTACGGCGGTAGCATTATAAGATGATCACTTAACTGAATTTCAAGGTGTAAGTGTTCTCCCCGAGTATGCACCATTGTGAAAGTTCTTCGTGCTGAGACACCACGTGATGATCGAGTGTGATAGGCTCTACGTTCACATACAATGGGTGCAAGTCAGTTTTGCACATGCGGAATACACGGGTTAAACTTGACGAGCCTAGCATGTACATACATGGCTTCAGAACACTGGAGACCGAAAGGTCGAACGCGAATCATATAGTAGATATGATCAACATAGAGATTTTCACCATTGATGACTACTCCATCTCACGTGATGATCAGATATGGTTTAGTTGATTTGGATCACGTATAATTTAGATGACTTGAGGGATGTCTATCTAAGTGGGAGTTCTTAAATAATATGATTAATTGAACTTAATTTATCATGAACGTAGTCCTGATAGTTTTTGCATATCTATGTTGTAGATCAATGGCCCGTGCTACCGTTCCCTTGAAATTTAATGCGTTCCTAGAGAAACCTTAGTTGAAAGATGATGGTAGAAACTACACGAATTGGGTCCTTAACTTCAGGATTATCCTCATTGCTCCACAGAAGAGTTATGTCAACGTCTGGCAAGCTTGATGTGATGACTACTCGATAGTTCAGTGTGTCATGCTTTATGACTTAGAATTGGGACTTCAAAGACGTTTTGAACTTCATGGACCATATTAGATGTTCTAGGAGTTGAAATTAATATTTCAAGCAAATTCCTGAGTTGAGAGATATGAAGTCTTCAACAAGTTCTATAGCTGCAAGATGGAGGAGAACAATTCTGTCAGTGAACACATACTCAGAATGTCTGGATATCATAACCACTTGACTCAGCTGGGAGTTAATCTCCCAAATGATTGTGTCATTGACAGAGTTCTTAAAT
The DNA here is from genome assembly GCF_018294505.1 of Triticum aestivum. NCBI lineage: Eukaryota > Viridiplantae > Streptophyta > Magnoliopsida > Poales > Poaceae > Triticum > Triticum aestivum. The sequence goes on along the minus strand of NC_057801.1, from coordinate 489,234,306 downwards.
CACTACCACCAAGCTACAAAGGCTTCGTGATGAACTATAATATGCTAGGGATGGAAAAGACTATTCCCGAGCTCTTCGCAATGCTCAAAGCTTTGGAGGTACAAATCAAGAAGGAGCATCAAGTGTTGATGGTTAACAAGACCACTAGTTTCAATAAAAAGGGCAAGGGAAAGAAGGGGAACTTCAAGAAGAATGGCAAGCAAGTTGCCACTCCTGAGAATAAACCCAAAGATGGACCCAAGCTTGAAAATGAGTGCTTCTACTAGAAAGGAACTGGTCACTAGAAGCGGAAATGCCCCAAGTATTTGGCGGATAAGAAGGATGGCAAAGTGAACAAAGGTATATTTGATATACATGTTATTGATGTGTACCTTACTAAGTCTTGTAGTAGTGCCTAGGTATTTGATACTGGTTTGGTTGCTCATATTTGTAACTCGAAGCAGGGACTACAGATTAAACAAAGATTGGCTAGGGACGAGGTGATGATGTGCGTCGGGAATGGTTCCAAGGTCGATGTGATCGTCGTTGCCACGCTACCTCACATCTACCTTCATGATTAGTATTAGACCTAAATAATTGTTATTTGGTGCCAGCATTGAGCATGAACATTATCTCTGGATCTTGTTTAGTGCGAGACGGTTATTAATTTAAATCAGAGAATAATGGTTGTTCTATTTATATGTGTAATATCTTTTATGGTCATGCACCCTTGAAGACTGGTCTATTTTTGTTGAATCTCGACCGTGGTGATACACATATTCTAATATTGATGCCAAAAGATGCAAAGTTGATAATGATAGTGCAATGTATTTGTGGCACTGCCATTTAGGTCATACTGGTGTAAAGCACATGAAGAAACTCCATGCAGATGGACTTTTGGAATCACTTGATACTTGCGAACCATGCCTCATGGGCAAGATGACTGAAACTCCATTCTCGGAAACAATGGAACGAGCCAATGACTTATTGGAAATAATACATACTGATGTATGTGGTCCGATGAGTGTTGAGGCTCGTGGCGGGTACCGTCATTTTCTGACCTTGACAGATGATTTGAGCAGATATCGGTATATCTACTTAATGAAACACAAGTGTGAAACATTTGAAAAGTTCAAAGAATTTCAGAGTGAAGTGGAGAATCATTGTAACAAGAAAATAAAGTTTCTACGATCTAATCGTGTAGGTGAATATTTGAGTTACGAGTTTGGCCTTCATTTAAAACAATGTGGAATAGTTTCACAACTCACGCCACCTGGAACACCATAGCATAATGGTGTGTTCGAACATCGTAACCGTACTTTATTAGATATGGTGCGATCTATGATGTCTCTTACCGATTTACCACTATCGTTTTGGGGTTATGTGAAAGTGTGTTATATCGACTAGAGGGGGGGGGGGGGTGAATAGGCAATTTTTACAAATTCGTCACTGAGGAATTTCTAGGAGAAGAAATTCCTAAGTAACGACACACTAGTAGCGGAATAAGTACTCAGGTATAAGCATAACAGAGCAGTAGCATAGTCATCCTGATGAAATGAAAACAAACACAGAGTACAGAAAGCGCGATAGGAGGATAAGCAGGCTGAAGACTATGTGACTGAAGAAATAGGATTGAGGAAATGGAGAAAGTCTTCAGTCAAAGTCTTCAAACACTAATGATCAGGTTCATCAACACATGAACGAGGAAATGAAAGGGTTGAGGAAATAGAACCAGTTGGCTTGGTGAAGACAATGATTTGGTAGACCAGTTCCAACTGCTGTGGCAGTTGTACGTCTGGTTGGAGCGGCTGAGTATTTAAACTCGAGGACACACAGTCCCGGACACATAGTCCTCACCGTATTCTCCTTGAGCTAAAGTCACACAGGCCTCGCCCAACACTCGTGGTAAGTCTTCACAGGTGACTTCCAAACCTTCAAAGACTTGGTCACTCGGTGATCCACAATTCTTCTTGGATGCTCACACCATGACGCCTAACCGTCTAGAGGATACATAGTCCTCAAAGGTAACAAGCGTCGGTTCCACACAGGAACAATATCTTCAGTGATGCTCAATCACTTTGGGTTTGTAGGTGTTTGGGTTTTCCTCACTTGATGATTTTCGCTCAAAGTCCTCGGAGGATGGTATGCTCTCAATGACAAGTGTCAGTTTCTCTCGGAGCAGCCAACCAGCTAGTGGTTGTAGGGGGCAGCTATTTATAGCCTAGGGAGCAGCCAACATGATAAGACATAAATGCCCTTCAGTGATATGACTGTTAGGTGGTAGAAATTTTGGATAGCTGGCGCGTAGCACAGCAACGGTCCGATTTGAGGTATCAAATTCCTCAGGGCTATCATGTTCCTCACTGTGTAGGCAATCCGCACTGGCGAATTCCTAACTCCTCAGTCAGAACAAATTCCTTCGAGACCAGAAGATCTTTGTCTCTGTCACTAAAGAAATTGATTGAACTGATATGAGATTTCCAATGGCTTCACTCGAAAGGATTGGGTAGGTGTAGGATTTTGAGATGAGCATCACTTGGAAATCAGTTTCCTTAGTATTACCTCGACCCCCTTTAACAGTATGGTGTTTCCTATGACTCGAGAAAGAGAAAATGAAACTACGAAAACAAAAGTCTTCACACTTCATAATCCTCACATAAATATCCAAGTCTTCAAGGTCACACTGATTTCTTCACTTTCAAAATCTTCAGTAGAACCAAAGTCTTCAGCTAAAGACATACATTTTTAGGGGTCGACATTCATTGTAAATATCAAACTCCTCATCGACTTATAGAGCCTGTGAGCACCCACAAACATATTAGTCCCTTAACCTATAAGTCTTCAATACACCAAAATCACTAAGGGGCACTAGATGCACTTACAATCTCCCCCTTTTGGTGATTGATGACAAATAGGTTAAGTTTTCAACGGGGATAAATATATTAATTGAAAGTGCTAGACATTGAGGAATTTGATTGCAAGATATAGAAGAACTCCTCCTGAAGATGGGCATGTTTGAGGAATTTGCTTTTGATAGCAGATGCACATTGTAGAGTAATATCATGGAGATCTCCCCCTATATCTTGTAATTCATACACGCATTAATCATATGATATGAAGATTTTGAAATGCATGATGAAATATGGTGACTGATGTAATTCAGCATGCATCCATTGACATATATGAGGAAATAACATGTAGAAGAACAAAAACAAAAGTATCAGACCACCATCGGGTTTAAGTTTACAACTCGATCCAATAAAACTTCAGAAGAACGAGAGTTGTAACTTTCAAAAAATGCCCATATATAGTCCCGCTTGAAGACTAACTCAAATTTCTCCCCCTCTGTCATCGAATGACCAAAAGGGACGAAAAATGAGGACTAACGCCCCTGAAGAATATCATCACGAAGTCGATGGAGGAGCACCAGGGTTGTTGGGGTCAGTTGTTGAAGTAGGGCCTGCCGCAGTGTCATCCAAATCTTCATTTTCATCAGTCTCGAACGATGAAGAAAAAGAGCTAGCCACCAAAGAAGGAACTTTAACTTTCTTGAATTTCTCCGATGGTGGCTGAGACTAGTCAAAGTCCTGCTTGAAGCCCATCTGATTAAGATCTTCTTCATCGTAGAGATGAGACAGAACAGCCCAGGTGTGATCAAATACTTCATGGAGGTAGTAATGGTTCTTCTTCACTGAATTGTGTGTAGCATTCATGTTATGAAGAATTGAATCAAACTGACACTTGATCCATTTGTGGTTGCGATCAACCTTCTGATGAAGACTGAGGAGAAGCTCACGATCGGTCATCACCCTTGGAGCTGTGCCTTGAGGATTTTGCTTTGAAGCATTGGCAGCAGAGTCATGAGTGGCAGATTCATCATTGGTGGAGTAGGATGCAGCTTTACAGAACTGCCCATCCAATGGACGAATGCCTTCATCAGTAATAGTGGCCTTGCCCTTTTCATCAGCTGAGGAAATACTCCACTTGAGGACTTCAATGGGGCGCAAGTAGCTTCCATGGTTAAGTGTATCCGCCTTGTAGTTGATTGAAGACCTTGATCTGATGAATCTCATGATCCAGGGAGCGTAAGGCTTCAATTCAAACGAATAAAGAGCAACATTTGCATAGTCCTCATGAAGAAATCATGGTAGTTGATTGGAATACCATGCATGATATTGAATCAATTGGATTGGACTCAGGGTCTTGGTCAAAATTCTGTATATGGTCTGAGGCACATAAAGCAATTCCTTCACGAGGAATTTGGTTCATGGGGCTTGGCCAGGCTTCAGCGGCTTCATCAACACTTGCATGAAGTGATCAGAGAGATCAGGTTCATGATAGATGAGACGTGCACCTTCAAGGGGAGGACTGACAGGCAGGGCATGAAGCAATTCAGAGGCCGGTGCTTTGAAGTGTGTGTTCTCTGTCATCCACTCCAACACCCAAGAATTTACATCTTCAGCATTGCCGGTGATGTGTAGTGTCGCGTAGAACTGAAGAATTAGCTCTTCATTCCAATCACATATGTCGGTGCAGAAGTTGAGTAGCCCAGCATCATGAAGAACACTGAGGACTGGGGTGAAGCAAGGCAGCGATTCCATATCCACATGAGGAATATGCTCATGATCGAAGATCTTGTCCTTATCAAATAGCAGAGAAGAATAAAAGTTCATCTGACTTGCTGTCCAAAAACGCTTCCTTCAAAGACGATCAGAGTCATATGGGTTGTATTTCGTGAAGAACAAGTGTTCATGGAAGAAGTCATCAGATTTGAACTTTTGTTCCTTTGAGAAGGGATTCTTCGGCTTGGGCTGAGGTGTATCTGTCAATGTCTTCACAGCCTCAGGAATCACAGTCTCAGGAGCCACAGGCTGAGGAATTTCAGTTTCTGCTTCAGTAGCAGCCTGGGTCTCCATCTTTTCAGCAGCATTAACATCAGCACTAGTGGCTAGAATTTCTTCTGGGATGGTCATAAGTGAAGCTTGAGGTTCAACAGAGCCCATGTGAATTTCTTCTGTCTGGACTGGGGACTGAGGAATCTGTTGCAGTGGGTGAACATGGGAGAATTGGGGTGATGACTTTCCCAATAGTCATCATTCAACACTAGAGTGGTGCTCCCAATGTCCACATCTTCTTCTTCTTCATCCTATTCTTCAACGACTGCCTCTTCAGCCGTGAATTAAGGCATCGACGATGAGACAAGAGGGGTTGAAGGGATATCATCCACTTCAATTTCTTCGTCCAACTGCTCTGAAGAAGCAGCAGAAGGAACTTCTTCATCTGATCCACTTGGGATCACATAATCTCCACCAAAAGGAATGGTTTCCTTTGATGACATGCTTGAAACTGGAACAACATCAATTGGATTGTCATAAGAGCTTGTCAAACTCTTCGCCTTCTTTGCTGCAGAAGATGCTGAGGAAGCAGATGCTTTCCTTTTCTTCACTGCTGCTCGCTCTGTACCCTTGGTTTTCTTTGCTTCTAATGCAGAAGGAAGGATAGTACTTGGCGTTGGTGTTGGAGGAGCAGAGGAAACTGGTGCATTTTCTTCATGCGCAACTGATGCAGTCGCCCTGGCTTGTTCAGTAACTTCAGGCGCAGCAGCAGATGCTTCAGCCGACCTGACTTGATCTTCAGGCGCAACACTAGTGGTTGCCCTGGCAATTTCATCAGCCCTGGTACTTTTAGTTTCATCAGTAGCCTGATTTTCATCAGCGGTGCTGGCATGTTCTTCAGTAGGCTATGCAGATGCTTCAGCCTGAGGAATTTCAATGTGCGTTTGAGCACAACATTGGATGTAAATCCCTTCGCCATTCTGACGAATCTGACCTTGGCTCCCAGTCATTCTGCATTGTATGCGTCAAATTCATCACTGAGTTTCTTGATTTGTGATTGCAGAGCAACAAGTTCATTAGGTGATAGCTTTAGAACATTTTGCTTCAGAAAGCACTCTTTCTTGTACTGAGCTTTCTTCACGGACCTGGCTTTCTCAAATTTCCATTTTTCTTCAGAAATGAAAACCGTCAACATATGACTTTGGCCAGGTGAGAGATTTAATTCTGGCAAGGGAGTGTTTGGGTCCTTGTGCCAGAGATCAATGAAGTCCAAGATCTTCTTTGGATCCAGCAAGAGTGGCACAGCACTGCCCTTGGCTCTAGCGGCCCTTTGCTGTCGATCTCTGATGATTTCTGCTAATTCCTCATCATCAGCTTCGTCTTCATCTGAGGTACATGGAAGGTAACTTGCTTCTTATGAGGACTTGGTCTTGTGCCTCGTCCATCAGTAGCCTTGGTCTTCAGCAAAGTGGGGCATGTTGAGGACTAAGGAGGAGCTGAAGAACTTGCAGATGCTCCTAAAGCAATTGATATGCCTGTGGTCCTTTGGCAAGAGGCGAGATGCATAGGTGCCGAGGACTTTGCTGGAGGAGCTGAGGGTTTTGCAATTTGAGGAACTGGAGCAGCTTGAGTAATATGACGTGAGGGCATAGATGAGCTTGGCCGTGAGGGCATTACTGAGTAAGGTGGTTTGCGAGCTGGCTTCTTAGGAATAGCCTTCTTGCTAGCAGAGGCCTCAGCAGCGGCAGTAGCTGAGTCTTTGTTGAATTTCCTCACTGCTTCCTTGGCCTGTTTGGTCAATTTCGTTTGCCGCGCTTGAGGCTAGTGGGATCAGCAATTTGGCCAGGTGCCAATGGAGGTCTTGGGCAAGGAGGATGAAGAGCGAATTTCTTCATGTACTTTGGAGTAACATATCTGTATTCCCTCCATTCCCATGCCCATCTTTGTTCAATCCTATGAATGCGCACCTTGCGCTCATTCTTCATTTCTTTTCCATGAATTTACTCATCAAGATTGCAATACCCTCCAAAGATGTCATCAGGGATTTCAAAGGCAGTGTTCACTTCTAGTTTCTTCCCTCCCTTCTGAGGTTTCTTGCTATCTGCCATTTTCTTCACCTGAGGATTTTGAACAATTGAGTTCTCTGAAGAGGTATGCAGTTTTTCTTCGAGGAACACTGCAAATGAGTTAAGTTGATGAGAACCTAGTGATTCAGCAGTGGACATGTGTACCTGTGAACAAAGTATAGGTGCGAAGAATTTGGAGAGGTCATATGCGTTCTCAGAAGTTTTTGCAAAATGGAACAAGTTTGATGAATTTGACCAGATATGTCTTGAGGAATTTCACTAAGCATTCTTCCAGAGTTGTATGGATTTGAAAATTCTCACAATTGAGGAATCTTGAAGAAAAATGTCGCTTAGAGAAACAGATCAAGAACAGATGATTGTGTGAGGTGTTTAAAGTGGAGAAGTTGAAGAATAAACACCTTTTGAAGATTTTATGGAAATCATCAGAATCAGCAAGGGCAGTAAAAGTAACTTTTAATTACCCTTGATGAAGAACACGACAAACTAGGAGTGTTAGATTGGAAGTTTGTCAGTTCAGATCTTCCACGCCCTAACTTGGCAGAGGAAGACAACTACGGCGGCAGCGGAGTGAAGATATCTGCGGCCGACGCGAGTACGACGACAACGAGGTCGAGGCAGTGAAGCTCTTCCTCACCGGCGATGATGAAAGTAGTGGTGACGCTAGGGCTTGAGAGCTCGAGCGAGGGGAGTGAGTTCGAGCGAGGTAAATGCTGTCTGAGGAGGGTGAGGGGTATTTATAGCCGAGGTGAAAAACCGCTCGCCCAAGGAAAGTGGACGAACGTTCCCCTGACCCTTCTCATCCTAGTTACATGTGTCACCCACGTACAGAGTGGTGGAGATGGTGTGAGATCGTGGGTGAATAGATAAAACCTATCGTGGGATGTGGAACGGTTTGAGCGGCAAAAGCCAAAATTTCAGATAGGAAAATTTTAATGTTTCGTTCGCAAATTCTTCAGCTGACAAGGACACAGTGAAGATTTTGAGCGGGTTTCAAATATAACGCACATGAAGAATTTGTGAATAGACTGAGTTGAGTTTAGCATAGAGGGGGAATGAGTCCGATCACATTCACTTAGCAGAAAAGGCAACTTGAAGAATTAGCAATAAATGAATGCTGTTGAGGACATAAAACTCAAGTATATATATAGTCAATGAAGAACAACGATGAAAAGAGTGAATACAATGCAAAGTTGAAGAAATTGAACAACTGAGAAATTTCAAAAAATGAATAAAAACCCAAATTGAAGATTTCCAACTTTGGTTGGTGGTGTAACCCACCGTATAAGAATGATGATTCCAGACGCTGCATACAATTGTCGTAGGCTTCTGAGAATCAAATTCTTCATTAATTTCCTCACACTTAGAGGGTTAGTCTTCATTGATTGAAGAAAAATGTTACTTCGTGTGTTGCACATCTAAGTCGTCAAATTTGCATAAGTGTTAGGATGTGTGTCCTTTCAAAGAATATTTGAAGATTCTAAGATATTTAGCTCACACCCTAACTTGCTAAATCTCTTCTCATCCAAGGGCTTTGTGAAGATATCGGCCAAGTGATCTTTAGTATTTGCATGGTCGATGGAGATGTCGCCCTTCAACACATGGTCACGAAGAAAATGATGATGAATCTGGATGTGCTTTGTCTTCGAGTGCTGAACTGGGTTGTGAGCAATCTTGATAGCACTCTCATTGTCGCTCTAGAGTGGCACATTCTTCACATTGATGCCATAGTCCTTGAGGGTTTGCTTCATCCATAGCAATGTACTCAGCAATGTACTCAGCTTCAGCAGTAGAGAGTGATACAAAGTTCTGCTTCTTCGAGGACCAACATACCAAGGATCGTCCAAGGAAATGACATGTGCCTGATGTTGACTTGCGGTCCACCCGATCACCAACATAGTCAGAGTCAGAACATCTAATGAGATCAAAAGAAGAGCCCTTGGGATACCATAATCCAAGTGTTGGAGTGTGAGCTAGATATCGAAGAATATGCTTCACAACCTTATGGTGTGGTTCCTTCGGTGTAGCTTGAAATCGGGCACACATGCAAACACTAAGCATAATATCCGGCCTAGATGCACATAGGTACAATAAAGAGCCAATCATGGAGCGGTATACCTTTTGATCGAAGTCTTTACCATTTTCATCGGTGCATAGATGGCCATTTGTGGGCATAGGGATTTTGACGCCTTTGCAATCTTGCATGCCGAATTTCCACAACACATCCTTGAGGTATTTCTCCTACGATATGAATATGCCATTGTGTTGTTGACGAATTTGAAGACCTAAAAAGAATTTCAATTCTCCCATCATAGACATTTGACATTCCTCACTTGTCATATAGGAAAATTCATCACTATAATGTTGGTTAGTACAGCCAAAGATAATATCATCAACATAAATTTGACACATGAATAATTCATCATCATATGCTTTGGTGAAAAGAGTTGGGTCAAGTGAACCGGGTTTGAAGCCTTTCTTCATGAGGAATTCCTTCAATGTATCATACCATGCCTGAGGTGCTTGCTTGAGGCCATAGAGGGCCTTGTTGAGTCTGTAGACGTGATCTGGAAATTCTGGATCATCAAAACCTAGTGGTTGAGCAACATATACTTCTTCCTCAAGCTTACCATTGAGGAATGCACTTTTCACATCCATTTGATGTAAGATGATATTATGATGGTTAGCATAACCAAGCAATATGCGAATAGCTTCAAGTCTAGCAATGGGTGCAAAAGTTTCATCGAAATCAATTCCTTCAACCCGTGTGTAGCCTTGAGCTACAAGACGAGCCTTATTCCTTACCACAAGGCCATTTTCATCTTGTTTGTTGCGGTAGATCCATTTGGTACCGATGATGTTGTGCTTGCGTGGGTCTGGTCGCTTGACAAGCTCCCAGACATTGTTGAGCGCGAATTGATGCAATTCATCGTGCATGGCTTGAATCCACTCAGATTCCATGAATGCTTCATCAACTTTAGTGGGCTCTGTGATAGAGACAAACGCAAAATGCCCACAAAAGTTAGACAAGTGTGAAGCTTTTGAGCGCGTGAGAGGACCTGGTGCGTTGATGTCGTTGACGATTTTCTCAATCTGCACTTCGTTTGCAACGCGAGGATGAGTCGGTTGACGACTTTGCTTAGGCCCAACAATTTCTTCAGGGCCATTTTCTTCAGTAGCACCAGCGTGATTGTATGCACGATCCGGAATGACTTCTTCAGCAGATTCTTCGGTAGGGATGACATCCTCAGTAGCCTTGAGATTGATGGATTCCTCAGGTGACACTTCATCTAGCACAGGAGGTAGGTGCTCTCTTTGCGAGCCATTAGTTTCATCGAACCGCACATGTACAGTTTCAACAATCTTGTGATGATTGGTGTTGAAGACTCTTTAGGTGTGCGAGTCCTTTCTGTAACCGAGCATAAAACCCTCATGTGCTTTCGGTGCAAATTTAGAGTGATGGTGAGGATCTCTAATCCAGCATTTAGCACCGAAGACTTTGAAATAACTTACATTGGGTTTCTTGTCAGTGAGGAGTTCATATGAGGTCTTTTTGAAGAATTTGTGCAGATATACTCTGTTGATGATGTGGCATGCAGTATCAATAGCTTCTAGCCAAAAGAGTTGTGGTGTCTTGTATTCATCAAGCATAGTGCGAGCCATCTCAACAAGAGTTATGTTATTGCGCTCCACGACGCCATTCTGCTAAGGAGTATAGGGAGCAGATAACTCGTGAGTAATACCAAGTATATCAAGATATTCATCAAGACCAGTGTTCTTGAACTCAGTTCCATTATCACTCCTGATATGCTTGATCTTCACACCGAAGTTTGTAGATGCTCTTGAGGAAAATCGTCTGAAGACTTCCTGCACTTCATTTTTGTAAGTGATGATATGCACCCAGGTATAACGAGAATAATCATCAACAATGACAAAGCCATATAATGAAGCAGAACTAGTGAATGTGGCATAAAGAGTAGGGCCGAAGAGATCCATATGAAGTAATTCAAATGGACGAGAAGTGGTCATGATAGTCTTCGAGGGATGCTTGGCTCTGGTGATATTTCCAACCTCACAAGCCCCACAAAGATGATCTTTGAGGAATTTGACACCCTCGATGCCAATGACACGCTTCTTCTTCGCGAGAGTATGCAAGTTCCTCATCCCAGCATGACCAAGTCGTCGATGCCATAACCAGCCTTCTGAAGCTTTTGCTAGTAGACATGTGGCAGGCTGTGGTCCTACAGAGAAATCAACAATATACAAATCTCCTTTCCTAAAGCCTTCAAAGACTTTGGATTTGTCAGATTCCATTAGCACAATGCAAAGATATTTGCCAAAGACGACAACCATATCAATATCACAAAGCATTGAGACAGACATGAGGTTGAATCCTAAGGACTCGACAAGCATGACTTTGTCGATGTGTCTATCCTTTGAGATCACAACCCTACCTAGACCCAATACCTTGCTTTTGGCTTTGTCAGCATAGGTGATATGCTTCAGATGAGATGGAGATAAATCAGTGTCCATCAATAAGTTCCTGTCATAGGTCATGTGATTTGTACACCCACTGTCGTGGACCCACTCAGTAGCTTTGGGTTGTTCATCCTGCAGATGAATTAGTGTAACTTACGAACCCATATACTTCATTAGTGAAGAATATGATATCAATTTCATCAACAGTAACAGATATAGCAATATGAGGACATGAGAAATGAGTGCTTCATTTCTTCATGATTAGCTTGCGTCCATTCAAGCATATTCAGGTCTCCAGCAAATTCTTCAGAAGATTAACTTCGTCTGGAGACCTGACCCTGCATAAGAGATTAGTTCTTTTTCTTCACCACCCACATCTGGAGGGGTAGCAAAGAGTTCATCATTCCGCGAGCTCCATAAGAAAAAGATGGCATTGAAGCCAGTGCACTTCGTTTCATAGAAGAGTGGTTAGGATAAGCATAAAAATAAGCAGAGAAATTCTTCGAGGACTTATGAACATAATGGTTTGAAGAATAATGCACATATTCATAACCTTTAGACTTTCCCTGCGAAACAAAAGTCTTAGCATGATGATGTTCATATGAGGATTTTGATCCATGTGAGGAATTTGATCCAGATGAAGAATTTGGTCCATATGAGGACTTGGATAAATATGAAGATTTTGATCCATATGAAGAATTTGATATGGGGTTCCTATTCTTCATAGGTGGTGTCATTATGACATTCACCTGAAGGTTCTAAAGGCACCTTTTGGGAACCCAGATTTTCTTCATAGGGGGACCATTCCTGCAGTTAGTTCCAACATATCGAGCAAATACTTCACCATACTGATTTTTGAACATTTATAGTTGGAGTCAAATGACTCATTAGAGGAATAGGAAGAATCACAAGTAAAGCCAGATAAAGTGCATGGATCTACGGGAGGTCCTGTCGCAGCAACCCATGAGGTTTTGGGGTACTGCTCAGGTTTCTAGTAGGTACCATCAGCATTGAGTTTCCTCTCAAAGGCAATACCCTCTTTCCTAGGATTCCTGTTCAAGATCTTCTTTTTGAGGACATCACAAAGAGTCTGATGCCCTTTGAGGCTTTTGCATATGCTTGTCACATACAATTCCTTCAACCCTGCATTATCATCAGTAATGCATGTGGTATCCTCAGATGAGGAATTTGTGACCATAGAGACAGTTGAAGAATTTGCAGCAATAGAAGCATTTGAGCATTCAGGTGAAGAATTAGCAGATTCACGCTCAATGCATTTCAGACATGGTGGAATAAATTCTTCCTGAGCGGAACTGATCTTTTGAGCAAGCAATGAATCGTTTTCCTTCTGAAGATCTTCGTAACTCAGTTTTAACTTCTCAAGATCTTGCTTTCTCTAAAGAAATTCATAAGAAAGCTTCTCATGATCAGTTAATAGAGTGTTATGATGATTTTGAAGGTTGTCAAACCTAGACTGAAGTCTCTGAAGGTTATCAGTCAGAGTCTTAGTTCGATTCAATTCCTCACCCAATAGGTCATCGCTTTTGTCTAGTAGATTTTGAATCTTTTCCAAAGCCTTTTGTTGTTTAACAGCAATTTTAGCAAGTTTGGAATAGCTAGGCTTGAGATTGTCATCAGATTCATCCTCACTAGAGTCAGAGGGGGAATGTTTGAGTACGTTGGCACCTTTTGCCATGAAGCAATAGGTGGGAGCATAGTCAGCAATGCTCTTGTTAGCAGAGTTGGGGAGGTCATTTTCTTCAGTGTTGAAGATGGATTTGCTGACGTAAGCAGTAGCGAGGGCTAATCACGCCACACCAGAGTCTGACTCCTCAGATTCCTCCTCTTCCATATTTTCCTTAGATTCAGCTTCAGAGTCCATTTCCTTGCCGATGAATGCCCGGGCCTTCTTGGAAATGCTCTTCTTGTGAGATGAAGTCTTTGAAGATTTTGATGAAGAGGACTTTGAAGATTTCTTCTTCTTCTTTGAGTCATCAGAATTGTCATCTTTGTACTTCTTCTTCTTTGATTCCTTTTCCCACAGAGGACAATCAGACATGTAGTGACCAGGTTTCTTGCATTTGTGGCAAGTTCTCTTTTTGTAGTCATGGGATGAGGAATCATCATTCCTTGAAGACTTTCCAAAGCGCCCGCGGCGAGAGAACTTTTGGAATTTCTTCACGAGCATTGCTAGCTCCTGGCTCAGTTCTTCAGGATCACCAAGACTGCTACCAGAATCTTCACCTTCAGATTCAGAGACTGCCTTGGTCTTCAGCGCACGTGATCTTCCAAAGCTCGGTCCATAGAGGTCTCTCTTCTCAGCAAGCTAGAACTCATGAGGGTTTAGCCTCTCGAGGATATCAGCAGGATCTAGAGACTTGTAATCAGCTCACTCTTGAATCATCAGTGCAAGAGTATCGAATGAGGAATCAAGTGACCTCAGCAATTTCTTCACCACCTCATGGTTGGTGATGTCAGTGCACCAAGTGCTTGAAGCTCATTTGAGATGTCAGTGAGGCGATCGAAGGTTTGTTGAACATTTTCGTTGTCGAGTCTTTTGAAGCGGTTGAAGAGATTGCGAAGAACATCAACTCGAGAGTCACATTGAGTGGAGACTCCTTCGTTGACGTTGGACAGCCTGTCCCAAATCAGCTTAGAAGTTTCCAAAGCACTCACTCTACCGTACTATCCTTTGCTCAGATGGCCACAAATGATATTCTTCGCTTGAGAGTCGAGTTGCTTGAATCTCTTCACATCAGCAACATTCATAGACGGAGTGACAGAGGGAACACCATTTTCCACAACATACCAGAGATCATTATCAATTGCCTCAAGATGCATGCGCATCGTGTTCTTCCAGTAGGGGTAGTCCGTCCCATCGAAGGTAGGACACCCAGCCGAGACGTTGACCATACCTGCAATCAACATAACTAAAACTCCAGGCGGTTAAACCAAAATCACACACAACAAGGGAGTAACTTGTTTTGATACCAATTGAAAGTGCGTTATATCGACTAGAGGGGGGTGGTGAATAGGTGATTTTTACAAATTCGTCACTGAGGAATTTCTAGGTGAAGAAATTCCTAAGTAACGACACACTAGCAGTGGAATAAGTACTCAGGTATAAGCATAACAGAGCAGTAGCATAGTCATCCTGTTGAAATGAAAATAAACACAAAGTATAGAAAGCGTGATAATAGGATAAGCAGGCTGAAGACTATGTGACTGAAGAAATAGGATTGAGGAAATGGAGAAAGTCTTCAGTCAAAGTCTTCAAATAGTAATGATCGGGTTCATCAACACATGAATGAGGAAATGAAAGGGTTGAGGAAATAGAACTAGTTGGCTTGGTGAAGATAATGATTTGGTAGACCAGTTCCAATAGTTGTGACAGTTGTACATCTGGTTGGAGCGGCTGAGAATTTAAACTCGAGGACACATAGTCCCGGACACACAGTCCTCACTGTATTCTCCTTGAGCTAAATTCACACAGACCTCACCCAAAACTCATGGTAAGTCTTCACATGTGACTTCCAAACCTTCACAAACTTGGTCACTCGACGATCCACAATTCCTCTTAGATGCTCACACCATGACACCTAACCGTCTGGAGGATACATAGTCCTCGAAGGTAACAAGCATCGGTTCCACATAGGAACAATATCTTCAGTGATGCTCAATCACCTTGGGTTTGTAGGTGTTTGAGTTTTGGTTTTGGGTTTTCCTCACTTGATGATTTTCACTCAAAGTCCTTGGAGGATGGGATGCTCTCAGTGACAAGTGTCAGTTTCTCTCAGAGCAGCCAACCAGCTAGTGGTTGTACGGGGCGACTATTTATAGCCTAGGGAGCAGCCTGACATGATAAGACATAAATGCCCTGTAAGTGCATCTAGTGCCCCTTAGTGATTTTGGTGTATTGAAGGCTTATAGTTTAAGGGACTGATGCGTTTGTGAGTGTACATAGGTCTATAAGTCTATGAGGAGTTTGATATTTACAGAGAAAGTCGACCCCTAAAAATGAAGTTCTTCAACTGAAGACTTTGGATTTCTGAAGACTTTCTGAAGACTTTGAAAGTGAAGAAATTGGTGTGGCCTTGAAGACTTGGTATTCATTCGAGGAACATGAAGCATGAAGACTCTTGTTTTTATAGTTTCATTTTCTCTTTCTTGAGTCATAGGAAACACCGTACTGTTAAAGGGGGTTGAGGAAATACTAAGGAAAAATTTCCATGTGATGCTCAACTCAAAATCCTACACCTACCAATCCCTTCAAGTGAAGCCATTCGAAATCTCATATAGTTCAGTCATATTCTTCAGTGACAGAGACGAAGTTCTTCTGGTCTCTAAAGAATTTGTTCTGACTAAGGAGTTAGGAATTCACCAGTGTGAATTGCCTACACAGTGAGGAACATGATAGCCCTAAGGAATTTGAGAGTCAAAATTCCGACCGTTGCTGTGCTATGCGCCAGCGGTTCCAAAATATCTACCCACCTAACGGTCATATCAGATAAGGGCATTTATGTCTTATCATGTCGGGCTGCTCCCTAGGCTATAAATAGCCGCCCCCCTCAACCACTAGCTGGTTGGCTGCTCCAAGAGAAACTGACACTTGTCATTTGAGAGCATCCCATCCTTTGAGGACTTTGAGCGAAAATCATCAAGTGAGGAAAACCCAAACCCAACACCTACAAACCCAAAGTGATTGAGCATCACTGAAGAGATTGATCCTACGTGGATCCGATGCTTGTTTCCTTTGAAGACTGTGCTTCTTCTAGAAGGTTAGGCATCAAGGTCTAGAGCATCCAAGAGGAATTGTGGATCGCCGAGTGACCGAGTTTGTGAAGGTTCGGAAGTCACCTGAAGACTTACCACGAGTGATTGGGCGAGGTCTGTGTGACCTTAGCTCAAGGAGAATACGGTGAGGACTGTGTGTCCGGGACTGTGTGTCCTCGAATTTAAATACTCAGCCGCTCCAACCAGATGTACAACTGAGACAGTAGTTGGAACTGGTCTACCAAATCATTGTCTTCACCGAGCTAACTGGTTCTATCTCCTCAACTCTTTCATTTCCTCATGTATGTTGTTGTGTGCCTGTTCATATCTGTTTGAAGACATTGACTGGAGACTTTCTCAATTTCCTCAGTTCTATTTCTTCAGTCTGTTTGTCTTCTTCCTTGTGTTATCCTGTGTTTATGCTTTTGGTACTCTGTGTTTGTCTTCATTTCATCATGATGACTATGCTTGTGTTCTGTTATGTTCCTTTGTGAGTACTTATTCCGCTGCAAGTAGTTCTTCATTTAGGAATTTCCTCACTAGCAAATTCCTCAGTGAAGAATTCATAAAAATTGCCTATTCACCCCCCCTCTAGTCGATATGACACACTTTCAATTGGTATCAGAGCAAGGTACTCCCTTGTTCTATGTGATTTTGGTTTAACCCCCTGGAGTTTCAGTTATGTCGACCGCAGGTATGATCAAGGTCTCTGCTGGGTGTCCTACCTTCGATGGAACGGACTACCCCTACTAGAAGAACAAGATGCGAATGCATCTTGAGGCAATTGACAACGATCTCTGGTATGTTATGGAAAATGGTGTTCCCTCAGTCACACCTTCTCTGAACGCTACTGATGTGAAGAGATTCAAGCAACTCGATTCTCAAGCAAAGAATATCATATGTGGCCATTTGAGCAAAGGACAGTATGGAAGAGTGAGTGCTTTGGAAACTGCTAAGCTTATCTAGGATAGGCTGTCCAAAGTGAATGAAGGAGTCTCAACTCAACATGACTCTCGTGTTGACGTTCTTCGCAATCTCTTCAACCACTTCAAAAGACTCGACAATGAAAATGTTCAGCAAACTTTCGATCGCCTCACTGACATCTCAAATGAGCTTCAAGCGCTTGGCGCCACTGGCATCACCGATCATGAGGTAGTGAAGAAATTGCTGAGATCGCTCGATTCTTCATTTGATACTCTGGCACTGATGATCCAAGAGTGTGCTAACTACAAGTCACTTGATCCCACTGATATCCTCGAGAGGCTAAATACTCATGAGTTCCAGCTTGCTGAGAAGAGAGATCTCTACGGGTCAAGCTATGGCAGGTCACGTGCTTTGAAGGCCAAGGCAGTCTCTGAGTCTGAAGATGAAGACTCTGCTAGCAGCCTTGGTGACCTTGAAGAACTGAGCCAAGAACTTGCACTGCTCATGAAGAATTTTCAGAAGTTCTCCAGACGTGGTCGCTTTGGAAAACCCTCAAGGAGCAATGATTCCTCATCCACTGAGTACAAGAAGAGGCTATGCCACAAATGCAAGAAACCTGGTCACTACATCCAAGATTGTCCTCAGTGGGATAAGGAATCAAAGAAGAAGAAATACAAGGATTACAGTTCTGATGACGCAAAGAAGAAGAAGAAATCTTCAAAGTCTTCATCATCAAAATCCTCGAAGTCTTCATCTCACAAGAAGAGCAGCTCCAAGAAGGCTCGGGCATTCATTGGCAAGGAAATGGACTCTGAGGCTGAATCTGAGGAACATGAGGACGAGGAGGCATCTGAGGAGTTCGAGTCTGGTGTGGCGAGCCTAGCTCTCGCTACTGCATTCGTCATCAAGTCCATCTTCAACTCTGAAGAAAACAACTTCACCAACAAGGATGATGAAGGCAATGATGACTACGCTCCCACCTATTGCTTCATGGCAAAGGGTGCCAAGGTAACTAAATACGCCTCCTCTGACTCTAGTGAGGATGAATCTGATGAAAATCTCAAGCCCAGCTACTCTAAACTTGCTAAAATTGCTGTGAAACAACAAAAGGCCTTTGAAAAGGTTCAAAACATGCTAGACAATAGTGATGATATGTTGGTTGAAGAAATGGATCGCACTAAAACCTTGACTGAAAATATTTAGAGACTTCAGTCCAGGTTTGACAATCTTCAAGGTCATCATAACACTCTCTTATCTGATCACGAGAAGCTTTCTTATGAATTTCTTCAAAGAAAGCAAGATCTTGAAAAGCTAAGAGTGGATTATGAAGATCTTCAGAAGGAGCGTGATTCATTACTTGCTCAACAAATCAGCACTACCCAGGAAGAATTTGTTCCTCCATGTCTAAAGTGCATTGAACGTGAAACTGCTAATTCTTCACCTAAATGTTCAAATGCTTCTAATGCTACAAATTCTTCACATGTCTCTGCTATCACTAATTCCTCATCTGAGGACAATGCAAGTATCACTAATGATGCAGGGATGAAGGAATTGTACATGGCAGGCATGTACAAAAGCCTCAAAGGGCATCAGACTCTTTGTGATGTGCTCAAAAAGCAGATCCTCAACAGAAACCCTAGGAAATAGGGTATTGCCTTTGAGAGGAAACTCAATGCTGATGGAACATATTGGAAGCCCGAGCAGTACCCCAAAACCTCATGGGTTGCTGTAAAGGGACCTCCAGTTGATCCATCCAACTTATCTGGCTTTACATGTGAATCTCCTCATTCTTCTGATGAGTCATTTGACTCTAACTATAAACCGTTCAAAAATCAGAATGGTGAAGTATTTGCTAGATATGTTGGGACTAACTGCAGGAACGGTTCCCCTATGAAGAAAATCCGGGTTCCCAAAAGTTGCCTTGAAAGTCTTCAGGTGAATGTCCTCATGACATCACCTGTGAAGAAAAGGAACCCCAGATCAACTTCTTCATATGAACCAAATTCTTCATATGGATCCAAGTCCTCACGTGGATCAAATTCCTCAAAAGGATCAAAGTCCTCATATGATCATCATCGTGCTAACCCTTCTGTTTCGCAGGGTAGAGCTAAGGGCTATGAATATGTGCATTACTCTTCAAATCTTTATGTTCATAAGTCCTCGAAGAATTTATCTGCTTATTCATATGCTTACCCTAACCCCTCTTATGTGAAACAAAGTGGACTGATGTCCATGCCACCTTTCTAATATGGTGCTCGCAGAGTGATGAATTCTTTGCCACCCCTCCAGATGTGGGTGGTGAAGAAAAAGAACTAATCTCATTTGCAGGGTCAGGTCTCCAGTCGTGCTCAAAACGACTGAAGAATTTGCTGGAGACCTGAACAATGCCTGAAAGGATGCAGGCTAATCATGATGAAATGAACTTTCATTTCACATGTCCTCATACTCATTTATCTGTGCTGTTGCTTGATGAAATTGATTGGATGATATTGATGTCATATTCTTCACTGATGAAGTATATGAGTTTGTAAGCTACCCTAATTCATCTGCAGGATGATCAACCCAAAGCAAATGAGTGGGTCCTTGATAGTGGATGTACAAATCACATGACCGGTGACAAGAATCTATTGATGGATGCTCCCTTATCACCGTCACATCTGAAGCATATCATCTTTGCTGACAAAGGCAAAAGTCGGGTATTGGGTCTAGGTAAGGTTGTGATCTCAAAGGATCGACACGTGGACAAAGTCATGCTTGTCGAGTCCTTAGGATACAACCTCATGTCTGTCTCAATGCTTTGTGATCTTGATATGGTTGTTGTCTTTGGCAAGTATCATTGTGTTGTGATCATGGAAGCTAACAATTCCAAAGTCTTCGAAGGCTTTAGGAGAGGAGACTTGTACATTGTTGATTTCTCTACAGGACCACAACCGGCCATATGCTTACTTGCAAAAGCTTCAGAAGGCTGGCTATGGCATCGACGTCTAGGTCATGCTGGCATGAGGAATCTGCACACGCTCACGAAGAAGAAGCATGTCATTGGCATTGAGAATGTCAAATTCCTCAAGGATCACTTATGCGGAGCCTGTGAAGCTGGAAAGATGACCAAGGCCAAGCATCCAGAAAAGACTATCATGACCACCACTCGACCATTTGAATTGCTTCACATGGATCTCTTCGGTCCTAATCATTATTCTGCTGTTACAAATGATGCATCTCTATATGGCTTTGTTATCGTTGATGATTATTCTCGTTACACATGGGTGCACATTGTCACTTACAAACATGAGGTGCAGGAAGTCTTCAAACGATTTTCCTCGAGGGCTTCAACCAACTTTGGTGTGAATATCAAACACATCAGAAGTGACAATGGGACTGAGTTCAAGAATTTCGGTGTTGATGACTATCTTGATGAACTTGGTATTACTCATGAGTTATCTGCTCCTTATACTCCTCAACAGAATGGCGTCGTGGAGCGCAAGAACAGAACCCTCGCTGAAATGGCTCGCACTATGCTTGATGAACACAAGACACCTCGTTGGTTCTAGATTGATGCAATTGATACCGCTTGCCACATCATCAACAGAGTATATCTGCACAAATTCTTCAAGAATACTACCTATGAACTCCTCACCGACAAGAAACCCAATGTAAGTTACTTCAAAGTCTTTGGTGCTAAATATTGGATTAGAGATCCTCATCAAAATTCTAAATTTGCACCGAAAGCACATGAGGGTTTCATGCTTGGTTACAGAAAGGACTCGCACACCTACAAAGTCTTCAACAACGTTCTTCACAAGGTTGTTGAAATTGTAGATGTGCGGTTCGATGAAACTAATGGCTCGCAAAGGGAGCACCTACCTTCTGTGTTAGATGAACCAGCACCTGAGGAATCCATCAAGTTCAAAGCCACTGAGGATGTCATTCCTACTGAAGAATCTGCTGAAGAATTCATTTCAGAACGTGATGAACGTCAAGCTGGCTCACCTGAAGAAAATGGTGCTGAGGAAAATGCTCCTGAAGAAAATGTAGATCAAATTCCTCGAAGACAATCCGCTCATCCTCGCATTGCAAACGAAGTGCAAATCGAGAAGATCATCAATGACATTGAAGCACCGGGTCCTCTCACATGCTCAAAAGCTTCACATTTATCTAACTTTTGTGGGCACTTTGTGTTTGTCTCTATCACAGAGCCCACTAAGGTAGATGAAGCATTCCTGGAGCCTGAGTGGATTCAAACTATGCAAGAAGAACAAAGTGGATCTGGTCAAACGTCCAGATCCTCGCAAGCACAACATTATTGGCACAAAGTGGATCTACTGCAACAAGCAAGATGAAAATGGCCTTGTGGTGAGGAATAAGGCACGGCTCGTAGCTCAAGGCTACACACAGGTTGAAGGAATTGACTTCGATGAAACTTTTGCACCTGTTGCTAGACGTGAGGCTATTCGTATATTACTTGCATATGCTAACCAACAACAAATGGATGTGAAAAGTGCATTCCTCAATGGTAAGCTTGAGGAAGAAGTATATGTTGCTCAACCACCAGGTTTTGAAGATCCAAAGAATCCCGACAAAGTCTTCAAACTCAACAAGGCCCTTTATGGCCTCAACCAAGCCCCTCGGGCGTGGTATGATACTTTGATGGAATTCTTCATGAAGAAAGGCTTCAAACCTGGTTCACTCGACCCAACTCTTTTCACTAAATCTTATGATGATGAATTGTTTGTGTGCCAAATATATGTTGATGATATCATTTTTGGCCGTACTAACCAACGATATAGTGATGAATTTTCCTATATGATGAGTGAAGAATATCAAATGTCTATGATGGTAGAATTGAAATTCTTTTTAGGTCTTCAAATTCATCAACAACGCAATGGGATATTCATATCTTAGGAGAAATACCTCAAGGACGTATTGAGGAAATTCGGCATGCAAGATTGCAAAGGGGTCAAAAATTCCAATGCCCACAAATGGCCATCTATGCACTGATGAAAATGGTAAAGACTTCGATCAAAAGGTATACCGCTCCATGATTGGCTCTTTATTGTACCTGTGTGCATCTAGGCCAGATATTATGCTTAGTGTTTGCATGTGTGCCCGATTTCAAGCTACACCGAAGGAATCACACCATAAGGCTGTGAAGCATATTCTTCGATACTTAGCTCACACACCAACACTTGGATTATAGTATCCCAAGGGCTCTACTTTTGATCTCATTGGATATTCAGACTCTGACTATGCTGGCGATCGCATGGACCGCAAGTCAACATCTGGTACATGTCATTTCCTCGGACGATCTTTGGTCTGTTGGTCCTCGAAGAAATAGAACTACGTATCTCTCTCCACTGCAGAAGCTGAGTACATTGCTGCTGGATCGTGCTGTGCTCAACTACTATGGATGAAGCAAACTCTCAAGGACTATGGCGTCAACGTGTAGAATGTGCCTCTCTACTGCAACAATGAGAGCACCATCAAGATTGCTCATAACCTAGTTCAGCACTCGAAGACCAAGCACATCAAAATTCATCATCATTTTCTTCGTGATCATGTGTTGAAGGGCGACATCTCCATCAACCACGTCAGCACTGAAGATCAGCTGGCCGATATCTTCACTAAGCCCTTGGATGAGAAGAGATTTAGCAAGTTGCGGTGTGAGCTAAATATCCTAGAATCTTCGAATGTTCTCTGAAATGGACACACCTCCTAACACTTATGCTGACTTGATGACTTAGATGTGCAACACACGAAGTAACGTTTTTCTTCAATCAATGAAGACTAACCCTCTAAGTGTGAAGAAATTAATGAAGAAATTGACTCTCAGAGCCCTACGACAATTTTACGCGGTGTCTGAAATCAGCTTTCTTATGCGGTGGGTTATGCCACCACCCGAAGTTGAAAATCTTCAATTTGAGTTTTTCTTTGTTTTTTAAATTCCTCAGTTTTTCAAATTCTTCAACTTTGCATTGTCTTCACTCTTTCCGGTGTTGTTCTTCATTTGGATATATATATATATATATATATATATATATATATATATATATATATACATACGAGTTTTATGTCCTCTACAGCATTCACTTATTGTTATTTCTTCAACTTGATTTCTTCTGCTAAGTGAATGTGATCGGACCCTTCCCCCTCTATGCTAAACTCAACCCAGTCTATTCACAAATTCCTCATATGCGTTCTATTTGAAACTCGTTCAAAATCTTCACTATGTCCTTGACAGCTGAAGAAATTGCGAACGGAACTTTTAAAACTTATCTTATCTGAATTTTTGGCTTTGCCGCTCAAACTGTTCCGCTTCTCACGACAAATACTTATCTTTTGACCCACGATCCTACATGATCGCCACCTCTCAGTACGTGGGTGACACATGTCAAGCGAATGAGAAGGGTCCAGGGGCATGTTCGTCCGATTTCCTCGGTTGAACAATTTTTCACTCTCTCTATAAATACCCCTGTCTCTTCCTCACTTCACTTTCACCTCGCTCGCGCTCTCTCCCGCTCGAGCTTCCCCAGAACCCTAGCGCCGCCGCTACTTCATCGTGGCCGGTGAGGAAGAGCTTCACTGCCTTGACCTCGTCGCCGTTGTACTCGCGCCAGTTGCGGATTTCTTCACTACGCCGCCGCCGTAGCCGTCTTCCTCTGCCAAGTTAGGGCGTGGAAGATCTGAACTGACGAACTTCACATCTACACTTCCCAGTTCGTCGTGTTATTCACTTCGGGTAATTAGAAGTTACTTTTCTTGCTCGCTTTTATTCTTAAGTTTTCTTAAAAATCTTCAAAGGTGTTTATTCTTCAAATCTTCACACACATTAACACCTCACATGTCATCTGCTCTTGATTCGTTTCTCTAAGCAATGATTTTCTTCAAGATTCCTCAGTTGTGTGGATTTTCAATATATACAACTCTGGAACCTAAGACAAAACGCTTAGTGAAATTCCTCAAGACTCATCTGGTCAAATTCCTCAAAACCTATTCTTTTTGAAAAACCTTCTGAGAACGCATATGACCTCTCCAAATTCCTCGCAACTATACTCTGTTCACAGGTACAAATGTCCGCTGTTCAATCACTAGGTTCTCATCAACTTAACTCATTTGTAGCGTTCCTCGAAGAAAAGTTGCACACCTCTTCAGAAACTTCAGTTGTTCATATTCCTCAGCTGAAGAAAATGGGTGACAAAAGGCCACAGAAGGGAGGAAAGAGGCCTGAGGTCAATACTGCATTTGAAATCCCTGAGGACATCTATGCCGGGTACTGCACACCCCCTGAGGAAGATAGAAATCAGCACAAGGTGCGCATTCAAAAGATAGAAAGGAGATGGGCACGAGAATGGAGGGAGTACAGATATGTCACTCCCAAGTATATGAAGAAATTCGCACTCAACCCTCCATGCCCAAGACCTCCACTGGCACCAGGCCAGTTGGCAGATCCCACCAGCCTCAAGCACGGTGAGGATTATCCTAATGAATTGTAACACCCCAAAAATTTAACCATGATCTGTTTATTAAAATTTTGCCAGGAGATTTATTTTTTATTTTTCTGGATTTATTTTTGATCTCAAAACCTCTCTTTTCTTCTAAGTTGTGGAGTTTTCACCCCAAGTGAAAACTTCCCAATTATTATTGGACTTGTTTTCCCTCTCAAATAAAACAATCCTTTTAGCAGTGGGATTATTTATATAATTATTATTTTTCCTTGAGCTTTATCTTTCCCAAATGGTTTTCATAAGTTTTAGGGTCCCATTTGCACTGCAACCCTTTTATAAATTCATTTAAAAATCCCTCCAAAATTTGGGGATGACATATGATGTCCCTAAATCACTTTTATGCAAAAATATCCTTTTGTCATTTGGAGATTTTTAGCTTCACCCATAGTTTTCAAATCTGGTCAAATTTCACTTTTGCACTACAACCCCTTTAAATAATTCTTTAAAAAATTTACCAAGTATTTGGAGATGACAGTAGATGCATATAATTCATTTTTATGCAAAAACCCATGAATGTTCTTTGCAAAAATTGAGCAAAACATCCTCTTTTGCTCTCTGGACCAGATTGGCCTTTTCTACTGCAACTCCATTTTGTAGTGCTTTGTTACGCATGATTCTCTTGCCTACTTATAGTCCTCCCTACCAAACCTAAGTCCAGAAGAGTGGCCCCATGGGAGCATTTTTGGTCCATAAAATGATAGCCTTTAGTTTCGGCCCAAAATTGGGTTTCTCAAATTTTTGCACTAACAAGTTTCTGGTCTTGACTAACTAACCTTGCCACCTTCTTTAACATCTAAAGAGACTAGGATCTGGAGATTTTGGCCACCCCAAGAACTGCCTAGATGCCTCTAGCATTCTGTCGAACACCTTGTGTGCATGGCCAGTTTTGGCATGGTTTTTAGTTAGCATTGTACACTTGATCCTCTAACCTAACTAACTTGTCCACTAAGCTCCTAGCTAACCCTAACCCAGGCCTGTTAACTACCAGCATCACCCGAGCTCTCTAACACGCGCTGGCATTTCGTCAAGCAGCCAGAGCGCGCGTTTTGCATGTGCGTGCGCCCGAGCTGCCGCGTCCCAGGTTGACCCCTCCCCCGAGCTCGATCTGATCCGCTGGTGTAGCCGTGTCTTGCCCCACTCGATCGTCCCCTCGCTCCCTGCAGCGTCGCCACAGCAAGCTTCTTGGCGTCACGCCTGCGGCCGCGTCCGCTCCTGCCATGGGCGACGCCGCCCAAGCCTCCTTCGTTCGCCAGCTGCCCTCGTGAGCAGGTGATGACCCACAAGTATAGGGGATCTATCGTAGTCCTTTCGATAAGTAAGAGTGTCGAACCCAACGAGGAGCATAAGGAAATGATAAGCGGTTTTCAGCAAGGTATTCTCTACAAGTACTGAAATAAGTGGTAACAGATAGTTTTGTGATAGGATAAATTGTAACGAGCAACAAGTAACAAAAGTGAATGAAGTGCAGCAAGGTGGCCCAATCCTTTTTGTAACAAAGGACAAGCCTGGACAAACTCTTATGATAGGAAAAGCGCTCCCGAGGACACATGGGAATATCGTCAAGCTAGTTTTCATCACGTTCATATGATTCGCGTTCGGTACTTTGATTATTTGATATGTGGGTGGACCGGTGCTTGGGTACTGCCCTTACTTGGACAAGCATCCCATATATGATTAACCTCTATTGCAAGCATCCGCAACTACAACAAAAGTATTAAGGTAAACCTAACCATAACATGAAACATATGGATCCAAATCAGCCCCTTACGAAGCAACGCATAAACTAGGGTTTAAGCTTCTGTCACTCTAGCAACCCATCATCTACTTATTACTTCCCAATGCCTTCCTCTAGGCCCAAATAATGGTGAAGTGTTATGTATTCGACGTTCACATAACACCACTAGAGGTTAGACAACATACATCTTATCAAAATATTGAACGAATACCAAATTCACATGACTACTAATAGCAAGACTTCTCCCTTGTCCTCAGGAACAAACATAGCTACTCACAAAGCATATTCATGTTCATAATCAGAGGGGTAATATTGTGCATAAAGGATCTGAACATATGATCTTCCACCAATTAAACCAACTAGCATCAACTACAAGGAGTAATCAACACTACTAGCAACCTACTAGCACCAATCCCGGACTTGGAGACAAGAATTGGATACAAGAGATGAACTAGGGTTTGGAGATGAGATGGTGCTGGTGAAGATGTTGATGGAGATTGCCCTCTCCCGATGAGAGGAGCGTTGGTGATGACGATGATGATGATTTCCCCCTCCCGGAGGGAAGTGTCCCCGGCAGAACAGCTCTGCCAGAGCCCTAGATTGGTTCCGCCAAGGTTCCGCCTCGTGGCGGCGGAGTCTCGTCCCGAAAGGTTCTCTCTGATTTTTTTCTCATCGAAAGACTTCATATAGGAGAAGATGGGCGTCGGAGAGCCACCAGGGGGCCCACGAGGTAGGGGGCGCGCCCAGGGGGGCGCGCCCCCCACCCTCATGAGCAGGGTGTGGGACCCCTGGCTTTCATTTTTGGCGATGATTTTTCTTTATTTATTCTAAGGTATTCCATGGAGTTTCAAGACTTTTGGAGTTGCGCAGAATAGTCCTTCAATATTTGCTCCTTTTCCAGCCCAGAATTCCAGCTGCCGGCATTCTCCCTCTTCATGTAAACCTTGTAAAATAAGAGAGAATAACCATAAGTATTGTGACATAACGTGAAATAACAGCCCATAATGCAATAAATATTGACATAAAAGCATGATGCAAAATGGACATATCAACTCCTCCAAGCTTAGACCTCGCTTGTCCTCAAGCAAAAAACCGATAACAATAAATATGTCCTCATGTTTAGAGGTAGAGGCATCGATAAAAACAAAATACGGACATGAAGGCATCATGATTATTTCATAACAGCAACATAGATAGATTTTGTCATATGATTACTCATGTTCAAGTAATGACCCATTCACAAAGCCAAAGCATGAATCAGAAACATTATTGGGCACTAATAATTATAATCTCAGTCATTGAAGCAATTGCAATTTATCATAACATCGGAAAGAGTCTATGTTAGAGCTTAAAAGCAAGTCCACATACTCAACTATCATTTAGTCCTTCATAATTGCTAGCACTCACGCGATACTTGTGGTTACGGAGTTTTAATCGGACACAGAGAAAGACAGGGGCTTATAGTTTTGCCCCACAACCTTTTACCTCAAGGGTAATGTCAACAATAATAATTCATGCTCCCCCACATCCAATTAGATATGTATATCATACTCTTTCCAACATGCTGAGCTTGCCAAAGGATAAAAAGAAAAAGGAAAGGTGAGGATCACCGTGACTCTTGTATGGTAGAGGATAATAATAAAAGATAGGCCCTTCGCAGAGGGAAGCAGAGGTTGTCATGCACGTATAGGGTTGATGCACAAAATCTTAATGCACAAGAACGTCACTTTATATTGCCCCTTGCATGTGAACCTTTATTATGCAGTCCGTCACTTTTATTGCGTCCACAACAAGTTCGTACAAAGCTTATTTCTCTACATTAATAAGTCATGCATATTTAGAGAGCAATTTTTGTTGCTTGCACCAATGACAACTTACTTGAAGGATCTTACTCAATCCATAGGTAGATATGGTGGACTCTCATGGCAAAACTGGTTTAAGGGTGTTTCGAAGCATAAGTAGTATTTCTACTTGGTGCTAAGAATTTGGCTAGCATGAGGGGAAAGGCAAGCTCAACACGGTGGAGGATCCATGACAACATACTTTATCTCGAATGTAAGAAAACATAACTCATTATTTTGTCTTCCTTGTCCAACCTCAACTCTTTAGCATGTCATATTTTAATGAGTGCTCCCAACCATAAAATATGTCAATTATAATATATCTATATGTGAAACCTCTCTTTCCTTATTATTTCTTATTAATTGCAACGATGACCAAAGCTATATTTGCCAACTCCCAACAACTTTTAATCATCATACTCTTCTATGTGAAGTCATTACTTTCACTAAGATCAATATGAGCTCCTTGATTCTTTTTATTCTTTTCTTCTACTTACCCAAGATCATGGCAAAACAATCAAGCCCTTGACTCAACACTAATCTTTATTATAAAGCTCACGGACTCGATTACAAAGAGGGATCGTAAAGCAAAACTCAAAACTAAATCATGCCACGACTTTGTTCTACTAAATCAAGATACTACTAATAGGATCGAACTAAGAAAAACTGTAAAGATAGGAGTTGTGATGGTGATACGATACCAGGGCACCTCCCCCAAGCTTGGCAGTTGCCAAGGGGAGTGCCCATACCCATGTGATTATGTCTCCTTCCTTGTTGGCGGTGGAGGCGTTGATGATGATGCAAGCTTGTCGTCCATCTTCCACGACATAGGCTCACCATCATAGAAGGATGATCGAGTCTCCAGAATCCTCAAATCTGCAGCCAAACTCATCCTTTTGAATCTATATTCATACTCATAGTTTTGGTTTTGCAGATCATAGATTTGGGCTTGGAGGTGCTCGATCTTCTCTTGTAGCTTAAAGATGGCCTCCTCGGTGTTCTTGGCATCCGACTCGTAGTTGTTGGTGAACTCCGAGAGCATTTTGTGGCTAGTGTTGATTCCACACTCCACCATCCCCTGGCACTTGAAAACTTGTTGCTCCATTGCCTCAAGCCTCGACTCCACACTTCCGGTTCCCTTTGGTCCCTCAACATCGTGGATGTGCAGCAACCCATCACGCATCTCAATGGTTTGAGGGTGCCGTAGCACCTCCGCGAGGTAAGGGTTAATCACCTTCTCGAAGAACTTGTCCTTGGAAGCACTTGGGGTCGCGATGATGATCTAGACCTGTCAGAAAAACAGCTCGAAACAAGAACATGGGAGATTTGCGTGATACGAGAGTCAAAACCTTCGGGAGTATATATAGTGAATTTTTACCGACCAAAATACGTATCGTGCAAGGAAACGGAGTCCGGAGGGCACACGAGGTGCTCACAAGGTAGGGGGGCGCGCCCAGGGGGGTAGGGCGCGCCCTCCACCCTCGTGGAGGCCTCGTGTCCTCCCCGGACTGCTACTTATTTTTCTATTTTTCTAAATATTCCAAAACAGAGAAATATTGCCTTAAAATTGTTTTGGAATCGGTTTACTTACTGTATCACATACCTATTCCTTTTCGGAGTCTGGAACGCTCTGGAAAGTGTCCTTTATGTACTCCTCCGGGGTCACGGTTTCAATAATATTAGTTTCAACATTTATAGGATTACCTGAGATATAGTGTTTGATCCTTTGACCGCTTACCACCTTCAGATTTGTGCCTGCGAAGTTGTTGATTTTTATGGCACCAGAAGGATAGACCTCCTCGATAACGTAGGGACCTTCCCATTTAGAGAGAAGTTTTCCTGCAAAAAATCTTAAACGAGAGTTGTATAGCAATACATAACCACCTACATTAAACTCACGCTTTTGTATCCTTTTGTCATGCCATCTTTTAACTTTTTCTTTAAACAACTTGGCATTTTCATAAGCTTGGGCTCTCCATTCATCAAGTGAGCTAATATCAAACAACCTCTTCTCACCGGCAAGTTTGAAATCATAGTTGAGCTCTTTAATAGCCCAATATGCCTTATGTTCTAGTTCGAGAGGTAAGTGACAAGCTTTTCCATAGACCATTTTGTACGGAGACATACCCATAGGATTTTTATAAGCAGTTCTATAGGCCCATAAGGCATCATCAAGTTTCTTGGACCAATTCTTTCTAGACCTATTGACAGTCTTTTGCAAAATTAATTTGAGCTCTCTGTTGCTCAACTCTACTTGACCACTAGACTACAGGTGATATGGAGATGCAATTCTATGATTAACGTCGTATTTAGCAAGCATCTTACGGAAAGCACCATGAATAAAGTGTGAACCACCATCAGTCATTAAGTATCTAGGGACTCCAAACCTCGGAAAAATAACTTCCTTAAGCATTTTAATAGAAGTGTTATGATCAACACTACTAGTTGGAATAGCTTCTACCCACTTAGTAACGTAATCAACAGCAACTAAAATATGAGTGTAACCATTAGAGGCAGGAAAAGGTCCCATATAATCAAAGCCCCAAACATCAAATGGCTCAATAACAAGCGAATAATTCATAGGCATTTCTTGACGTCTACTGATATTACCAATTCTTTGAAATTCATCGCAAGATAAAACACACTTACGGGCATCTTTGAAGAGAATAGGCCAATAAAAACCGGATTGCAATACCTTATGTGCAGTTCTATCTCTAGCATGGTGTCCTCCATAAGCTTCAGAGTGACACTTGCGTAGGATCTATTCCTGTTCATGCTCAGGTACACAACATCTAATAACACCATCTACTCCTTTATAAAGATGTGGACCATCCCAAAAGTAATGTCGCAGGTCATAGAAAAACTTTTTCTTTTGCTGGTATGTGAAGCTAGGTGGTATAAATTTAGCCACAATATAATTAGCATAATCAGCATACCAAGGAGTGCCACGAGAAGCACTTATGACATTTAATTGTTCATCAGGAAAGCTATCATCAATAGGTAGTGGGTCATCAAGAACATTCTCTAACCTAGACAAGTTGTCTGCAGCAGGGTTCTCAGCTCCCTTTCTATCAACAATATGTAAATCAAATTCTTGAAGCAGGAGAACCCATCTAATAAGTCTAGGTTTTGCATCCTTCTTTTCCATAAGATATTTAATAGCGGCATGATCAGTGTGAATAGTTACTTTGGAATCAACAATATAAGGTCTAAACTTATCACAAGCAAACACCACTGCTAAAAGGTCCTTTTTGGTAGTAGCATAATTTCTTTGAGCACTGTCTAAAGTCTTACTAGCATAATGGATAACATTTAATTTCTTATCAACTCTCTGCCCTAGAACAGCACCTACAGCATAATCACTAGCATCACACATAATTTCAAAGTGTAAATTCAAATCAGGTGGCTGAACAACAGGTGCAGAGACTAGTGCTTTCTTAAGTATTTCAAATGCTTCTACACAATTATCATAAAAAACAAATGGTACATCTTTTTGTAATAAATTAGTCAGAGGCCGAGAAATTTTTGAGAAGTCCTTAATGAACCTCCTATAAAATCCGGCGTGACCAAGGAAACTTCTTATACCTTTGATGTCCTTGGGACATGGCATCTTTTCAATAGCATCAACCTTGGCTTTATCAACTTCAATACCTCTTTCAGAAACATTGTGCCCCAAGACAATACCTTCGTTAACCATAAAGTTGCACTTTTCCCAATTCAAGACAAGATTAGTTTCTTCACATCTCTACAAAACTCGATCAAGATTGCTTAAGCAATCATCAAAAGAGAAACCATAGACGGAAAAGTCATCCATGAAAACCTCACAAATTTTCTCACAAAAGTCAGAGAATATAGCCATCATGCATCTTTGAAAGGTAGCAGGTGCATTACATAAACCGAAAGGCATACGTCTATAAGCAAAAGTACCAAAAGGGCATGTAAAAGTAGTCTTTGATTGATCTTTAGCCGACACAGGTATTTGAGAAAAACCAGAGTAACCATCTAGAAAGCAATAATGTGTATGTTTGCATAGTCTTTCTAGCATTTGATCAATAAAAGGTAAGGGGTAATGATATTTCTTAGTAGCCTTATTTAATTTGCGGAAATCAATTACCATCCTATAACCTGTGATAATTCTTTGCGGAATCAATTCATCTTTATCATTAGGGACAACAGTAATACCTCCCTTCTTAGGGACACAATGGACAGGACTTACCCACTGACTATCAGCAACGGGATAAATTATACCTGCCTCCAGAAGCTTGAGTATTTCTTTTCTTACCACTTCTTTCATTTTAGGATTCAAACGTCATTGAGGATCACAAACTGGTTTGGCATCAGCTTCCAGATTTATTTTATGTTGACATAGAGTGGGACTGATGCCCTTAAGATCATCCAGAGTATATCCAATAGCGGCACGATGCTTCTTCAGAGTTTTCAATAATCTTTCTTCTTCATGCTCTGAAAGGTTAGCGCTAATAATAGCAGGATATATTTTCTTTTCATCAAGATAAGCATATTTAAGATTATCAGGCAATAGTTTAAGCTCAAACACGGGATCACCCTTGGGTGGAGGAGGATCCCCTAAGATTTCCATAGGCAAATTGTGTTGCAGAATAGGTTCCTGTTTAAAGAATACTTCATCTATTTCCCTTCTTTCATTCATGAACATATCATTTTCATGGTCTAGCAAATAGTGTTCTAAAGGATCACTAGGAGGTACAGCAATAGAAGCAAGACCAATAATTTCATCCTTACTAGGCAATTCTTCCTCACGATGTTGTTTACTAAATTTAGAGAAATTAAACTCATGAACCATATCATCCAAGCCAGCAGTAACAACATTCTTTTTGCAATCTATCATAGCATTAACAGTACGCAAGAAGGGTCTACCAAATATAATGGGACAAAAGCTATCTTGTGGAGAACCAAGAACAAGAAAATCAGCGGGATATTTGGTTTTCCCACACAAGACTTCAACATCTCTAACAATTCCCATTGGAGATATAGTATCTCCATTTGCGAGTTTAATTGTAACATCAATTTCTTCTAACTCAGCAGGTGCAATCTCATGCATAATTTCTTTGTATAAGTCAGTGGGTATAACACTAGCACTAGCACCCATATCACATAAGCCATGATAACAATGATCTCCTATTTTAACAGAAATAACAGGCATGCCTACCATAGGTCTATGTTTATCTCTATCACAGGGTTTATCAATTCTAGCAGTTTCACCAGTGAATTGAATAACATGCCCATCAATATTATCCGACAAGAGATCTTTAACAATAGCAATATTGGGTTCTACTTTGACTTGCTCAGGAGGTGTATAAGTACTAGTAGTGCTTTTACAAACAACAGTTGAAGCTTTAGCATTATCCTTCATTCTAACAGGGAAAGGGGGTTTCTCAACATAAGAAGTAGGAACAATAGGATCATTATACGTGACAATCTTTTCTTCAACTTTAATAGGTGCAACTACTTTTACTTCTATAGGAGGATGATATTTAAACCACTTCTCCTTGGGGAGATCAACATAAGTAGCAAAAGATTCACAGAAAGAAGCTACTATCTCGGAGTCAAGTCCATATTTAGTTCTAAACTTATGGAAAATATCGGTATCCATAAAAGATTTAACACAATCAAACTTAGGTGTCATACCTGACTCCTTACCTTCGTCGAGGTCCCAATCTTCAGAGTTGCATTTAATTCTATCCAATAAATTCCATCCAAATTCAATAGGCTTCATCATAAAAGAGCCAGCACAAGAAGTGTCGAGCATGGTGCGATTGTTATCAGAAAGCCGAGCATAAAAATTCTGGAGAATTGTCAATTTTGAGAGCTCATGATTGGGGCATGAATATAACATTGATTTAAGCCTCCCCCAAGCTTGAGCGATGCTTTCTCCTTCGCGAGGCCAAAAATTATATATATAATTGCGATCACGATGAACAAGATGCATAGGGTAATACTTTTGATGGAATTCCAATTTCAATCTTTTATAGTTCCATGATCTCGTATCATCACATAGCCTATACCATGTCAATGCGTCTCCTTCCAAAGATAAAGGGAAAGCCTTCCTCTTAACAACATCATCGGGTATACCTGCAAGCTTAAATAGTCCACAAATATCATCCACAAAGCGTAGATGTTCGTCAGGATGCTTTGCTCCATCTCCTGCAAAAGTGTTAGCTAGCAGTTTTTCCATCATACCCAAAGGAATTCCAAAAGGAGTTTCATTTTCAATAGGTTCAGTAGGTTCAGTAGGTTGAGGAGCAACTCTTGGCTCAACCGGACGGGGTGAAGATACCCCGAACAAGCCTCTCAAACAATTACTTTCCATAGTAACAAGTGACAGAAAATTTCAGCACACTAAATAAATTTTTCCTTACCAAATTCCACCTACCAAAGGCGCTTCACTCCCTGGCAACGGCACCAGAAAAGAGTCTTGATGACCCACAAGTATAGGGGATCTATCGTAGTCCTTTTGATAAGTAAGAGTGTCGAACCCAACGAGGAGCAGAAGGAAATGATAAGCGGTTTTCAGCAAGGTATTCTCTACAAGTACTGAAATAAGTGGTAACAGATAGTTTTGTGATAGGATAAATTGTAACGAGCAACAAGTAACAAAAGTGAATGAAGTGCAGCAAGGTGGCTGTCGGTGTCAAAACCGGCGGATCTCGGTTAGGGGGTCCCGAACTGTGCGTCTAGGCGGATGGTAACAGGAGACAAGGGACACGATGTTTTACCCAGGTTCGGGCCCTCTTGATGGAGGTAAAACCCTACGTCCTGCTTGATTGATATTGATGATGTGGGTATTACAAGAGTAGATCTACCACGAGATCAAGGAGGCTAAACCCTAGAATCTAGCCTATGGTATGATTGTTGTTCGTCCTATGGACTAAAACCATCCGGTTTATATAGACACCGGAGAGGGCTAGGGTTACACAGAGTCGGTTACAATAGTAGGAGATCTACATATCCGTATCGCCAAGCTTGCCTTCCACGCCAAGGAAAGTCCCATCCGGACACGGGACAAAGTCTTCAATCTTGTATCTTCATAGTCTTGGAGTCCGGCCGATGATGATAGTTCGGCTATCCGGACACCCCCTAGTCCAGGACTCCCTCAGTAGCCCCTGAACCAGGCTTCAATGACGACGAGTCCGGCGCGCATGTTGTCTTCGGCATTGCAAGGCGGGTTCCTCCTCCGAATAATTTATAGAAGATCGTGAACACCAGGATAGTGTCCGGCTCTGCAAAATAAATTCCACATACCACCATAGAGAGAATAATATTTCACAAGTTCAATCTGCTGACGTATTTTGTGGCGTGACGTCACGCCACCACCAAGCCTTTACTCGAATTGTTTTTATTGTACCACCTCAGCGCGTTTAGTGAAGCGGTTTCCTTGGCACGTCTTGTCGAAGCAGAGATCGTGTTCCCCTTATTCCGGGATTCCCATCAATACGGACGTGGGTAACCCAACTGCGCCATTGATTGCGGCACTTGGGAGATAAGCGAGTTTTATCAGGCCGGTGGGGACGCATGGTTTCGCCCGTCCATATAAGGGGATAAGGATCCACCCTTTTACCTACGCCTTCTTCCTCCTTTGCTTATCCATCTCCGCGAACTCGAGCTCCAGCACCCAAGTCCGCACATCTCACCTCAACATTCTCCAACTATGTCCGGAGCGGGAAGCAAGTAGATGGCCTCCTCCGTTATGGAGGGGC
Organism: Triticum aestivum; assembly: GCF_018294505.1. NCBI lineage: Eukaryota > Viridiplantae > Streptophyta > Magnoliopsida > Poales > Poaceae > Triticum > Triticum aestivum. The sequence continues at coordinate 489,198,424 of NC_057801.1, read as the reverse complement.
ACATCAAGAAGCTGCGCAGCGCCGGATATCTGTCCAGCGACATCACGCACCGGCTCCCTGACGAGGGGGAGCTCATCCCCACCCCCAGGCCCCATGAGAGGGTAGTATTCCTTTCCCATTTCCTCCGCGGACTGGGCTTCCCACTCCATCCCTTTGTCCTGGGGCTCATGTTCTACTACGGCATGGATTTCCATGATCTGGCCCCGAATTTCATCCTCAACATCTCGGCGTTTATCGTCGTGTGTGAGGCCTTCCTCTGCATCCAGCCCCACTTCGGCTTGTGGCTCAAGACCTTCAGTGTCAAGCCGAAGGTTGTGAAGGGCAGCCAAGCGGAATGCGGAGGCGCCATGGTGGGAAAGATGCCCAACGTTACTTGGCTCGAGGGCACCTTCGTGGAAACCATTAAGGGGTGGCAATTGGGGTGGTTCTACATCACCGAGCCGCGTGACCCTGAATGGGCAGCGGCCCCCGAATTCAGATCTGGCATCCCCATATGGCTCACCTCCTGGAAAGAGAGTGGCCGGACATGGGGTGATTTGGAGGAGCCGACCAGACTCCATGCCTGCATCCAAAAGCTAGTGAACAAGAAGCTCAAGCTTGTCAACGTAGTCCAGGTCATGCTCATCCGTCGGATTCTCCCGTGCCAACAACGTTACTTCAATATGTGGGAGTTCGATTGGGCGCAGCACCAGACTTTGAGCAGGCTCTTCGACACTACGTATGAAGAGGCCTGGATGGTGCTGTTTAAGGGTGCCGAGGCTCCCGCATCCGCTACCAAAGATCGCGGATTCAGCTCGCAGCGTCCGGCTAACGAGGTAAGCGATTTTACCCTTTACGGGACACTTGTTTTCCATAGTTTAACTCTATGCGGGATCTAAACTCCCTTTCCTTTGACAGGACTGGCTGAAGAAGGCCGAGCAGACTAACTGTCCGGCCCCTTTGCCAGAAGACCCAGCAGACGCCCGCTTAACGGGGCTGCTGGTTTCGGCACCCCACGTGGTGCCGGAGAAGAAGGCCAAGAAGAAGGCAATGGGCACTCGAAAGAGTTCCCGTTTTCAGGTGTCATCAGACTTACCGTCCGGTGACTCCGAGGCGGACTCCTCCCACGAAGGCGAGGAGGAGAAGAAAGAGGCCTCTCCCCCAGCGGGGGGAGGGAAGAAAAGGAAGGCCTCCCCAACAAGGGAGGCCGAAGGGTCCAAGAAGGGAAGGACTCTTCCCCCGGACTGCTCTGCCAACACCGGCGACGACGACGAGGATTGGCCTTCAAGGGCCAAGCCCCTGGTGAGATCGTAAGTATTCGGACTCCCGAATAACTTCATGATTTTTCTTTTCGCCACATGGTGTCTTTCTAATGCCGCATACAACCCTGCAGTCCGCCCAAGGATGATCTTCCCGCTTCGTCGAGCGGGTCCTTGGGTGCGTCGGATATGGATTCCCTTTTGAGCGCCTCCTCCCCCCGTGATGCGAACGATGCCGAGGTGGGATCCCGGGAAGGGACCCGCCAGGAGGAGGAGGCCCCAGAGGTGCCGCAGGGCAACCTCCCGGACTTTGCATCGGACTCCGCACCGGAACCTGTAGTGGCTCCGGAGTCCGGCGGGCGGCCCCTTCGTAAGAAGGGCAAGACCTTGACGCCGGCGGCCTCCGTCCAGCCGGAGGCGCCGGATAGCTTGCTGGAGGCGCTCAACGGCGCTTCCACCGAAGAGGAACACCGCACCGTCATGAGTGCGGTGATTCAGAAGGTTCAGCTCGCCAAGAGCGGGCTGACCGAAGCCTGCAGCAGCCTTCTAACAGGCTTTGAGGTAAGAATTTTGATATATGTAAAATAGTACCGCATAGACAGTAGCCCCTGATGCTCGGTTCGGTGTTCAGAAAGAAAAGCCGGACTGAGGATCTAAAAAGATATACGCAGGAGTCATAAAAAATATGTCAATATGGGATTGCACGCTGTGCTGCTGACCTCTGCCACACTGACTGCGGAGGTTAATACTTTGAAGCAAAGCCTCGAGCGGTCCGAGAACGAGCTCGGCCGTGCCAAGAAGCAGCTCGAGGACAAGGAAGGTGAGTAACACCTTATTAAAATTGTACCTTACAGAAAAGGATTTGGTTGCAAGAAGAATGACAAGGATAACGTGGGTATTGCAGGGGCCACGAACGAGGTGGCGACCCTGAAGGAGGCGGTGTCCGCGACCGAACGTAATGCGGCTGTGGAGCGCACCAAGCGAGAGAAGCAGGAGGCGCGGGTGGCGGAGGTACAGCAAGAGCTCCAGGCTCTCATGGAAAAACATGAGATTTTGGAGCACGACTCGAAGACTCGAGAGTCCGAGCTTGCATCGGCTCTTGAGAGTGCCAAAGCTGCTAAGGCCGAAGCCTACAAGGCCCTCCAGGAAATCGAGGCGTTGAAGAAAATAGCGGCGGGTAAGGCATTTTTCATGCAAAGCAAGCATGTGAGTGTGAATTACCTATCACTTACCCGAATTCGGAGCTCTCCAGGAGCGTTCGCAGATCTGCCCCACAGCGTGTCCGATGCTGCCGCTTTCTACAGGGCCGAGGAGGGGAGCTCGACGGAGAAGGTCTTATGGTCTCAGTATGCTGAGGCCGGACATCCGGTGCCCCTTAGCGACCAACTGAAGCAGCTGGTCGAGCTCCACAAGGTGGCCGAACAGGCCATGAAGGGCCTCATAGTTCGGTTGTGGCCCAAGGAGGCCATGCCTGGGAGCTACTTCGGCCTGGTGCGGCGGCTGGTGGATGCGTGTCCATGGGTTGAAGTCATCAAGCACTCCGCTTGTATTGAAGGTGCCCGTCGGGCCCTTGCCCGCGCAAAGGTGCAATGGGGCAAGATGGATGCTGAGAAGCTTGTGATGGACGCGCCACCGCCGGGCAAGGAGTATCGCACGCCCGAGATGTATTATAAGAGTGTCCTGAAGGGTGCCCGCATTATTGCGGGTGAGTGCTCCAAAGATGTAATATTTGAGTAGACTCGTATTTTGTTATCCTGTGCGCTGAAAACTTTGTTCATATGCGCTAAGCAACGCTTGTTAATTTAAAATATTACCTTCTGTGCGGCCGTTTATCAAATCTGAGAGATGGCAAGTCGTCGGCTTCAGCCCCGATGCCACGAGGGCTAGGGTGTTCGGGATAAATTTGAGCACTCTTGTTCCCATTTTTAGGTCCATCTAGGGAGGCGCTCAACATAACGAATGAGGCAACCGGACTTATAATGCTTGAACACTCTCACTTAGCCATAGAATTCTATAATTTTGAATTTCGGCGAAGCCCCTAGTGTTCGGAAGGCCGAATTTGGGGTGCTATCCACGCCTGGGCCAGACAAAGCCGGTTCCTCGCTCTAAGCGGCATAAGTCTTTAGGGACTCGAAAAAGACCTCTCGAACAGCGGCCGGCTCTCGCCTCATCATGACGGCCAGTTTTAGCTTTCTCCACTAAGGCGCTCGCCCAGCTCAACTGGGGCGCAATCGCAGTGGTTCTCCCAGTGCTACCTTAGCCGATACAACAGAACGTAAGGTACCAAAACATGGGAGCCGGGCAAACCCAACTATTGACCCAAGACATGATTCGGAGCCGATGCATATAATGCTATAAGTTCGGGGTGCCGCACTTGTGAAAGTGTTCGGACTTATCACACCATGCTGCGGGAAACATAAGCCCCTGGTGTATTTAGCCGTACCAAAGTGTACGGGTGCAACATGTCATAAATGAACATATGTATAAGAAAGAAATGCAATTATAAGCAAAAAGGTGCTGCATTGTTTATTCAAGAAATACTGCCATGAATGCAGAATGATACAAATAGTGTGGTAAGCAAGGGATGGGACTATTAAACATGTCCACCTCCAGGGGTAGGCTGCGGAATGGTGTATAAAACAGATTTAATGCTCGTAATGGAGACCACCTGGATATTCATCGCAGCCTTTCTCCTTCCCTGGCTGTTGCATCGTGAGTTCGGCAGGTCTACTGCCGGACAGGGCCTCTGATGAACGGAGTCCTGTCGGTAAAAAAAGAAAAAGAAAAAAAAGAACGACGCACTTGAGAGCCCCTGGTGTGGTTAAGCCGCACTCTGGGCCTATCGTGGTCGTGCCCCTCCCCCTATGCCCATGGTATCTCCAGAGCGTAATGATGTACGCGAAGGACTAGTCTTGCAATTTTGCAGGGGCTGGGGTTGGGGCCGCATTGCTACGCGTGCTCGGAACGTGCCAGGTGGTCTTGTTGTAGGTTACTCCCGGCGCGTTTAGCCGTGTCCGGTCGCTTAACGACCGGACTCGAGAATTGCTTTAAGAGGCTGCACTGTACTTCTGCCGCGAGAGCCGCTGTATGTTCCTCCGTTCAGAGAGAGCGTTCAGTGTTTCCTTTGACCGTGATGACTCCTCGAGGGCCTGGCATCTTGAGCTTGAGGTATGCATAGTGTGGCACCGCGTTAAACTTTGCAAACGCGGTACATCCGAGCAGAGCATGATAGCCACTGCGGAATGGAACTATGTCGAAGATTAACTCCTCGCTTCGGAAGTTATCCGGGGATCCGAAGACCACTTCCAGTGTAACTGAGCATGTACAGTTGGCCTCTACACCTGGTATGACGCCTTTAAAGGTCGTCTTTGTGGGTTTAATCCTTGAGGGGTCTATGCCCATTTTGCGCACTGTATCCTAATAAAGCAGGTTCAGGCTGTTGTCGCTGTCCATCAGGACTCTGGTGAGGTGAAGTCCATCGACGATTGGGTCTAAAACCAATGCGGCGAATCCGTCGTGGCGGATGCTGGTGGGGTGGTCCCTTCGATCAAAAGTGATCGGGCAGGAGGACCATGGGTTGAACTTCGGGGCGACTGGCTCCATCGCGTATACATCCCTGAGTGCACGCTTCCGCTCCCTTTTGGGTATGTGGGTTGCGTATATCATGTTCACCGTCCGCACTTGTGGGGGGAAACCCTTCTGTCCTCTATTGTTCGGTGGTCGGGTCTCTTCCTCGTCATCGCTATGCAGCCCCTTGTCGTTGTTTTCGGCAATTAGCTTGCCTGCCTGCTTGAATACCCAACAGTCCCTGTTGGTGTGGTTAGCTGGCTTTTTGGGGGTGCCGTGTATCTGGCACGAGCGATCGAGTATTCGGTCCAAATTGGACGGACCCGGAGTAGTTCTTTTGAATGGCTTTTTCCGCTGACCGGGTTTAGAGCCTCTGAATCCGGCGTTGACTGCCATATCCTCATTATTGTCGCCGTTAATGCGGCGTTTGTTCTTGTTGCGACGCGACCTGCCATTGCGGTCCTTGATATCCAGACTGCCAGAATTTTTGCGGAGGTTGTTGCTACGGGCTAGCCAGTTGTCCTCTCCCGCGCAGAAGCGGGTCATGAGTGATGTGAGGGCTGCCATGGATTTCGGCTTTTCCTGTCCCAGGTGCTGGGCAAGCCACTCGTCGCAGATGTTATGTTTGAAGGCCGCGAGGGCCTCCACATCCGGACAGTCGATGATTTGATTTTTCTTAGTTAAGAACCGTGTCCAGAATTGTCTGGCCGATTCGTCTGGCTACTGAATTATATGGCTTAGGTTGTCAGCATCTGGTGGTCGCACATACGTGCCCTGGAAGTTATCAAGGAATGCGGCTTCCAGGTCCTCCCAACACCCAATTTATTCTGCTGGCAAGCTGTTAAGCCAATGTCGAGCTGGTCCTTTAAGCTTGAGTGGGAGGTATTTGATGGCGTGGAGATCATCACCGCGGGCCATGTGGATATGAAGGAGATAGTCTTTGATCCAAACCGCGGGGTCTGTTGTGCCATCATAAGATTCAATATTCACGGGTTTAAACCCTTCGGGGATTTGATGATCCATTACTTCATCTGTGAAGCATAGTGGGTGTGCGGCACCTCTGTATTGGGCTATATCACGACGAAGCTCAAAAGAGCTTTGTCTACTGTGTTTGGCCCGGCCGGACTTGCTGTGTCCGGCACGACGGTTGTCGTCATGTATCATGGGGCGCCCACGCGATCCGTAGATCGATCTTGATTGTCTTGCCTTATCCTCCAATATATCTCGCAAGTCCAGAGTGTTCCCCTGTGGCCTTGTGCTTTTCGAGCGATGCCGGGGTACGATTCTAGTGGGGGGCCTAGAGGCCTCTCTGTCGCGGCCACGGGGTGGTCGGTCAGCCGTATTGTGCGCTGGTGATGTAGGTTTATATGCCTCCTCCTCTAATCGGGGGAGCAGCTTGCGTTTGGGGTAGCTTTTGGAGGGGCGTTCGAGCTCATGCTCTTCGGCCGCAAGGACTTCAGTCCATTTGTCGGCTAGCAGATCTTGATCAGCTCTAAGCTGTTGCTGCTTTTTCTTGAGGCTGTTTGCCGTGGCCATAAGCCTGCGTTTAAAACGCTCTTGTTCGACGGGATCCTCAGGCACGACAAATTCGTCGTCGTCGAGGCTTGCCTCGTCTCCGGAGGGAGGCATGTAATTATCATCCTCTACCTCTTCATCCGCCGCTCTCTCATGAGGGCTGGCTTCTCCGTCCTCCTGTGCTGAATCTTGCTGGAGGGGATGTCTTCGGCACTGTCTGGGGTGTTATTATCTCCGGTGCCGGAATCTCCATTCTTGCTGTGGCGGGATTTAGAGCGGCGCCGCTGACGCTGGCGCTTGGTCTGTTTCTTGGAGGGGTCATCCTCCGCTGTTCCTTCGCCATTCCCATCCTTTGGGATATCCACCATGTATATGTCATATGATGACGTGGCTTTCCAGTGCCCAGTAGGCGCTGGTTCTTGGTTGTCTCCGGCATCGTCGTCCATACCGTCGATGTCTTCGGAGTCAAAGTCTAGCATGTCGGTTAGATCGTCGACAGTGGCTACTAAGTGGATGGTGGGTGGGCTTTTGTCACACCCTAGCTAGTCATGCATTAGAATGCTGCATCATGTTTACTCTTTCATCAGAAACTTGAAATGGGGATGACAGAACCCCCAGTCCCTTCTGAAACCAACTAGGGTTACTAAAATAATTTTTCAATGAACCTGAAATGCCCTTCTAAAATGTCCATCATTTTAGCCTTGGTTCAGAACCTCTGACAAAAGTGGTGCACATTTTTCTAGGCCATCATAGGGTCTTTGAATTAAATCATAGATATTTGAATTGGGCATTTAAAATAATATAAAATATTTAAATGCTCAAATATCTCCAAACTAAAATGTTTCATGTTGGAAATAATCCAACTATGGACCAGGAGTAGTTTGGTGAATTTTGGAGTTGCCTAGGTATTTTAATTAATTCAACAAAGTTGCAGATATATTAAATAAAACAGAAAACAGAAAGAAAGGGGAAAGACTTACCTGTGCGGCCCAGCCAGCTGGCCGGCCCAGCTAGCAGCCGACCCAGCCCAACACTGTAGCTCCCCGTCGTCTTCCTCCCCACGCCCCGAAGCTGCTGCGTGCTCGCGCGCGCGCGGCCGCGCGGCCACCTCCTGCTTGCCGACGCCCTCCTGGCCGCGTGGACGACGTCCGCAGCCCGTCCCGATTCCCCCTGCTCTCGCTCACTCTCCCCCGTTTCTCCCTCGCTCTCTCTCGCTCTCGGCCGAAGCACACCGTCGCCGCCGTTCGCCGTAGCCACTGTCTCCGGCCACCCCTCGCTCCCCCGAGTAGCTCAGAAGCTCCGTCACAACTCCCTCTTCCTCCCCACCGCTCCACGAGTCCCCGGAAGCCCTGCATCGCCGCCACGTCGCCGTTCCCCTCTTCGGGCTCCGACCACCGTCGCCGACGAATTCGCCGTCTCCAGCGCATCCCCGAGCCCGCTTCGACGCCCACTGCAACCGCGGTGAGCTACGCCACCGTTTCCCCCTCTTCTCCCCCTCGTTCCCTCACCGTAGCTTCATCTCCACCACGGCCGAACCTCCGCCGTCGCCGAGCTCGCCGTCGATGCAGCTCCGGTGACCATTTGGTCACCCCGGCGAGTCCAACGCGTTCACAGAACCCAGTAAAGCATCCCCAGCGCCTCACTTTGCTCGACTTCGAGCTCCAGCACCACTCCCGTGCACGACCGAACCCCGGCGGCCGCAGCCGAGCTCACCGCCGTCAACTCCGGCCACCCCGACCCCAACGGACTCCGCCAAGAGCCGCGGGTCGTCCTCAGCTTCACTCCGGTGATCTCCGCGGTCCATTTGGTGGCCGAAACGACCAAAACCACTATCGCCGCCGCACTGTTGGTCGCCGCCGGCCAGAACTCCGGCGAGCTGACGTGGCCTAGCTAATTAGCCACTAAACCACCACCTACAGACGCTGACAAGTGGGCCCAGGGCTTAGTCAAAGCTAACCAGCCCGGGGTCAACGCGGGATTAGCCCCTGTGACCCTGACGTGTGGACCCCACACGTCAGGTTTGACCCGAGCCAGCCCCGTTGACCTGCTGATGTCACTGTGATGTCAGGCTGACGCAGTAAATGATATCTCTGGATTTAAATTAAATCAGGAAATTCAGAATATTATTTAAACTTCAAAAATTCATAACTTTTATTCTGTAACTCCAAATTGGACAAATTATATATGAAAAATGATCAGAAAAATCCAATCTATCCATCTGTACTATTTTCATGCATGATCAAACAAGTTAAATTGATGTTTTAATCAGAATAAGAAAAGGCACTTTAAAAGGCCATATTTGAATTTGGAATTTGAATCTTTGATTCAAATTTGCTCAAACCCTACTGGCTTTAGTTGCATTAGCCCAACACACTCATATTGCCATGTTTCATGCATGCATCATATTGTTGCACATTGTTTGGTGATGCCTGTGTATCGTTATCCTTTGCGACAGGATCTGTCCCCGAGGAGTATCGTGATTACCCTAACGAAGAGTCGTATCCGTGCAACGAACCATCAGGCAAGCAACCAACCATTTGATCATATCGATACAATCCCATGTTCTCGCTCCTGCTCTTTTTTACTGCATTAAGACAACGCGATTCAAACTGCTGTGTGCTACGGTAGTTGAACCCATTTCCTCTGCATGACCTGTCATTGCCACAGTAACTAGATGAAACCCACTAGCATGTGTAGGAGTTGATTGAGCCCTATGTATGTGTTGTTCCTACCTTGCTATGCCTGCTATGCTTAGAGTCGTGTCAGGTCTGGTTCATCTGGGTGATGGGCTAGAGTGAAATGATTATGTCGGTAATGAGAGTGGTGTGGTGAACACGATTTGGTAAAGGTATCGATGAGAGGCCATGTAGGAGTACATGGTGGGTTGTTTCATTGAAGCCGACCTTAGGCACTGAGATCTGTATGTGTGATTTAAGAATCAGCTACTACCATACATTGGGCCCTGAAATATGACCCCGCTCGACTTCTTATTCACCTTAGCTCTCTGTCCAGGAGTTGCAAGTAGTTTCTGGTGTTTGTAGCCTACTGGAGGCCGTGGACAGCGCTGACCGTAGGGGTGGGCTGTGATGCGGTAGGTACGTGGCACGGTGTACCGAATACCCGTTAGGTATCTCGGGAACCCTGTTCACATCGTTCGGGGCCGTATGGGAAACCTCGGCCGGACTCCCTGCGGATGGAACCTGAATAGGCGATAAACCTGGACTAGAGGCTTAAGTGTTTAGGTAGGTCGTGGTCTACACCCACGTCGGCTTTCGCTTGAAGTCTGCCGAGCACATGTCGTGTGCAGACGCTAAGTGGTGGAAACATGTATGAAGAGGTACACCCCTGCAGGGTTAACATGATCTATTCGAATAGCCGCGTCCGCGGTAAAGGACTACTGGGTTGCCTATACAGTTCGTAGACAAGTAAATGGAAACTACTAAAAGCCTCAAGATAAGTGTGAGTGCCGAGGATGGCTCTTCCGTAGGAAGACGGAGGTGGATCCTCGGTAGTGTATTGAAGTGGTGAATAGTGGACTCGTGTGCGCAAAACTGTTTCAAATGGAGTATCGTAGGATAGTCTAGCCAAGAGTCAAAGCTGGCTTGCTGCAATAACTCCACCAACCTTTTGATACTATGCATGTATGTAGGATCTGATGTAAGTCTTGCTGAGTACCTTTGTACTCATGTTGCTATAATCTACATTTTTACAGAAGACGCTGCAACCCCTTCTGATGGGTTCTATGTAGACGTTGACATCAACGAGTAGGCTAAAGACCCAGGTGGTGACCCTGAGCTTGTGAAGGACCACATAGTATAGCCAGGCTTTCCAAGCCGCTTTTATTTTACTAGTTGTCTGTACTCAGACAAGTTACTTCCGCTGTTGGCTTGTATGACTGTATGACTTGTATGTTGGGTCGTGAGACCCGTACCTTTGTGTGTATGTTATGTATGGCTCACTGAGCCTTAAATAAAGTACTTGTGTCGTAGAGTCATGTTGTGATGCTTCGTTGTATTTGCACATATCGAGCATATTGTGTGTATGATTGAAATGCTTGGTATGTGTGGGATCTGACTATCTAGTTGTTTATCTTTAGTAGCCTCCCTTACCGGGAAATGTCTCCTAGTGTTACCGCTGAGCCATGGTAGCTTGCTACTGCTCTGGAACACTTAGGCCGGCCGGCATGTGTCCTTCTTCGTTCCTGTGTCTGTCCCTTCGGGGAAATGTCACGCTTTGAGTACCGGAGTCCTGTTAGCCCGCTACAGCCCAGTTTACCGGAGTCCTGCTAGCCCAGTGCTACAGCCCGGACCCACTTGCTGATGACCGACACGTTCGAAGCTGGGTCATGGATGCCTGTCCCTGTAAGTCTGTGCCACTTTGGGTTTACGACTAGTCATGTCAGCCCGGGCTCTTTATCATATGGATGCTAGCGACACTATCATATACGTGAGCCAAAAGGCGCAAACGGTCCCGGGAAAAAGGTAAGACGACACCCGTGGGGATACCGTGCGTGAGGCCGCAAAGTGATATGAGGTGTTACCAGCTAGATCGATATGACATCGAGTCGGGGTCCTGACAGCGTTGGCATCAGAGCCGGACTGCCTGTAGGTTCTCCAAGCCAAACTGGTCGATGTTGAGTCTAGAAATTCTTTAGTTATATGTAGGGGAATTGTTTGTGGGTTGGAACGTAAGGCTCTTTTTACTCCTTATACCTTATGACTTTCTGATCTGAGTCAGTCCATTCTTCCACCGGGGGTTAAGGAATTAGGATCTGTTCTCTCTATCAGGATCACGTGTTACTAATCAGTAGTACCTTATAAGTTTGATGGTTATCAGCCTAGTTCAGTTCTACTATCACATTATGTTGTAGGAATGGTTTCAAGACTTGATATGATGATGTTGAGTGTGTACGAAATCCTTTGTCAAATGTCTCAATATCCTTTTTGAGCATTTACAGCTGTTATGCTGCCGAAATTCTGCTAGAAATTCTAATGCCTTTGCATTATAATTTTGCTTTCAGATGGCCACTCGCGACCTCAACCAAGTGGTTCGCCTGACTCGATGTCTAGATGTACCCGGCCATACTGCTAAGTTGGTCAGGGTAATGACTGAGGCTGGATACCGCTGGTATCCTGAGTACACGGTCGAAGAGCAATTCCGAGACTTTAATCAAAGCCAGTATCTCTGCACTGTCAGGATATTTCCATCTTATCCTGGATCCACTGAGCCTCTTCATTGCTCCTATGGACTCGGGGTTACTATCGAGATGGCTGTGCAGGATGCCGCCTACTCTATGATGACCATTATGCGAGTCAGATCTGGTCTATTTCGGGACTCTGATTTCCGGTATATGCCAGGATCACTTCCGGGAGCACAAGGGTATCTCCAGGCTGTCTATGCTGACTCCACTCAGGAGGATTCACGGACTCGCACCACTGCTGAGATGCTCGAGGATAAGGACCGTGAAAATCGGGCCTTAAGGTTAGAGCTCTTCAATACCCGTGCCGACCACTGGGCCACTTTGACTCGGTTCGCACCGGCGGTGCAAGCTAGATTCTCAGATATGCGCGATCTCTATCCTGTGAGATCTGCTCTGCCAGACGTGATGGTTTGGCGTGATGTAGGAGGCATCACCCCACCTTGCGGTCCCCGTAGGCCACCGTTTGTTGGTCCAAGGCCTCATCCTAGCCCCTATGGTCCACAAGCTCCGCGAGATCGTCTGTTTCCGGATGATCATGTTGAACTTCCAGGCTATGGAGGTGACTTCTACGAGGACTACTACGGATCGGTCTGAGTTAGTAGTAGTATCACTAGTTCGCACTAGCTGTGTCGTCTGTTGTCCTGCGTGTCTCGTGGGATATGACCTAGCTTGTACTCTTCCGGAGATGTAGAAAATAATGTATAGGAGCTTGGAATGTCTCCGATGAGATGTAATCCTCTTTTCACCGTAATAGTACTTCGTTTGGTCTTGTACTAAACCTGTATGGTGTGTATGACGATGGAATAAAGAAGCAGTTTCTGTATCTACCATGTCATACGGATGATCATCTTGCATTCCGAACTATTCCTTACATTATGTATCCTATGTCGGAATTTTATCATTCTGACTAAACCATTGTCTTGTTCACCTAGGATGGTCAACACGCGTGCCAACCCTGCTTCCCAAGAGCAGGCCGAAGGCAGTGAAGCCAGAAATGAACATCTGCCTCAACCTCCTTCACTAGCCGAGGTTATGATGGAAGCTGAGAGAAACAAGCGGGAGACAAACCGTTTGTTGGAGCGTATTGAACAGAACACAGCACACCATCAGAGGGCTAACGTGGTGTCACTCAGTGATTTTATCAAATTGCATCCACCCACGTTCCACCACTCCGTCGAACCTCTCGACGCTGATGACTGGCTTCGCAGTATCTCTCACAAACTGCGTTCCGCGCTGGTAGCGGAGGCTGACAAGGTCACCTTTGCTGCATATCATCTTGAAGGCCCCGCCAGTCTATGGTGGGAGAATTATGGAGCTATGCGCCCAGCGGGCCATGTCACTACTTGGGCTGAGTTCAGTGAGGCTTTCCGTGAACATCACATTCCGGAGGGTCTCATGGACCGTAAGCGTGAAGAATTTTGCAATTTCACCCAAGGCCGACTTTCTGTGGATGTCTATAGCAGGGAGTTTGGTAATCTTGCACGATATGCAACCGAGGAAGTTTCTACTGACGCCAAGAAGCAAGCAAGGTTCCGCAAGGGCCTTAGTCCTGAGCTTCGCCGCGACCTCCGTCTGCATGAGTGCACATCCTTTTCGAAACTTGTCAACAAAGCCATCAGTGCTGAAACTGGTCAGACTGACTACGACGCAACACGCAAGCATGGACGTGACATGGGTTCCTCATCCGGTGCTGGTCCTCAGAAGCGCCGCGTGTGGGTACCCAACACCGCCCTGCCACCCAGGTTCACACCGAGGCCATCTTTTCAGGCGCCTCGCCCTGTTCAACAGTCTGCACCAGCCAAGCCCTATGGGGGTCCAACCAATAATGCTCCTCCACGTACCAGTTCCGTGACTTGTTTCAAGTGTGGGGAATCTGGTCACTATATGCGGGAGTGCCCCCAGACCAACCCCAATCAATCTGCTAAAGCTGTTGGCCGTGGCAAGCCGACAGGGAAAGTATTCCACGCTAAACCGGTCACCGCTTCACGTGGCCAGGTCAATTGTATCTCTGCCGAAGAAGCTCAAGAAGATCCCAACGTCGTTCTCGGTACGCTTCTTGTTAATTGCCACCCGGCATCTGATCTTTTCGATACAGGAGCCTCTCATTCTTTTATATCTGAAAATTATGCTCGTTTGCATAACGTTGCATTCTGTGACTTGCCATCCTCCATGGTAATTCAAACTCCGGGATCCAAATGGCAAACTTCTAGAGTAAGCCATGGAAATGAAATCCAAGTCGATAGACTTGTTTTCCTCGCATCTTTGATAGCCCCTAAATCTTCAGATATTAATATCATTTTGGGTATGGACTGGATGTCAGCTCATCAAGCCAAAATTGATTGCTTCTCTAGGACCGTTCACCTCACCCACCCTTCGGGCAAGATAGTCAATGTTTTGACTCGAATAGCCAAGCGACAATTATATTCTCTTAACGCCAGCCCTTTGCCAGACCTTGAGGACGTTCCGGTAGTCCGTGATTTCCCGGATGTCTTTCCAGAAGAATTGCCAGGGGTTCCCCCTGACAGGGATGTTGAGTTTGTAATAGACCTCATCCCCGGAACCGTTCCGATTGCTAGAAGGCCTTATAAGATGGCACCCCTAGAACTAGCCGAGCTTAAGAAACAACTCGATGAATCCTTGAAAAAGGGTTTCATCCGACCTAGCTCATCTCCGTGGGCTTGCCCCGTCCTATTCGTCAAGAAGAAAGATGGTACGGACCGGATGGTTGTAGATTACCGACCTGTCAATTTGGTCACAATCAAAAACAAATATCCACTTCCCAGGATCAACGACCTGTATGATCAGCTCGCTGGATCCTCAGTCTTCTCTAAGATGGATTTGAGGTTGGGTTACCATCAAATCAAAATCAGAAACGGGGACATTCCTAAAACGGCCTTTGTTACTCGTTATGGCCAATACGAGTACACCGTCATGTCCTTCGGTTTAACCAACGCTCCAGCCACCTTTTCTCGGTTAATGAACTCAATCTTCATGGAGTATTTGGATAAATTCGTCGTAGTTTATCTCGATGATATACTCATCTACTCCAAGAACGAGGAAGAACATGCCGAACATCTAAGACTAGTGTTGCAGAAACTTCGAGAGCATCGCCTTTATGCCAAATTTTCTAAATGTGAATTCTGGTTATCAGAAGTGACCTATCTGGGTCATGTAATATCTGGTGAAGGTATTGCTGTTAACCCTGAGCGAGTTCAAGCCGTCCTTGATTGGACTCCACCTGAATCGGTCAAGCAAGTTCGGAGTTTTCTAGGCTTAGCGAGCTATTGCCGTCGCTTTGTCGAGAACTTCTCCAAGGTTGCCAAACCTCTAACCGAACTCCTCAAGAAAGATAAGAAGTTCGAATGGACTCCACAATGTGAGCACAGTTTTCAGGAACTAAAAAGACGCCTGACTTCTGCTCCTGTGCTGGTACCGCCAGACTTCTCCAAGGACTTTGTTATCTACTGCGACGCCTCGCGACAAGGACTAGGTTGCATCCTTATGCAAGATCGACACGTAATTGCTTACGCTTCACGGCAATTGCACCCACATGAGGAGAATTATCCTACTCATGATCTAGAACTTGCAGCCGTAGTCTATGCACTTAAGACCTGGCGACATTACCTCCTCGGTAATCGTTGTGAAATATTCACTGATCACCAAAGTCTGAAGTACATTTTCACCCAACCGGATTTGAATCTCAGGCAGAGACGTTGGGTTGAATTGATCACAGACTTCGACTTAGGAATAACCTATACCCCAGGGAAAGCCAACGTCATGGCTGATGCGCTAAGTCGTAAATCTTATTGTAACAATCTGATGTTACAACAAAGTCAACCGCTTCTCCATGAGGAATTTCGGAAGCTTAACCTTCACATTGTACCTCAAGGTTTTCTTTCCACCTTGGTAGCAAAACCTACTCTTACGGATCAAATCATCGCTGCCCAAAAGCGAGATAAGGGAATATCTAAAATCAAAGAGAACATTGCTACCGGAGGTGCTAGTTGTTTCTCCACAAATGATCATGGTGTTGTGTACTTTGAGAATCGTCTAGTGGTTCCCAAGAACCAGCGTCTGCGGCAGTTGATCCTTAAGGAGGCCCATGAATCTCCTCTCACCATTCATCCCGGTAGTACTAAGATGTATCAGGACCTACGCCAGAGGTTCTGGTGGACTAGGATGAAAAGAGAAATTGCTCAGTATATTGCAAATTGCGACGTCTGTCGTCGTGTAAAAGCAGAGCATCAACGACCTGCTGGCACCCTTCAACCCTTAGCTATTCCTGAATGGAAATGGGATAAAATTGGTATGGATTTCATTACCGGTTTTCCCAGGACCAAGAGAGGGAATAATGCTATTTTCGTCGTGGTCGATCGTCTTTCCAAAGTAGCTCATTTCCTACCTGTTCGTGAGAGTATAACCGCTAGCCAACTGGCAGATTTATACATCTCCCGAATAGTGTCCCTCCATGGTGTTCCTTTGGAAATCAATTCGGATCGAGGAAGTCTTTTCACCTCTCGATTTTGGGAAAGTTTCCAAAATGCTATGGGAACTCATCTCTCCTTTAGTACCGCTTTCCACCCTCAGTCAAGTGGTCAAGTGGAACGCGTCAATCAGATTCTAGAAGACATGCTTCGAGCCTCTGTTATCTCTTTCGGAATGGACTGGGAGAAGTGCCTTCCATTTGCCGAATTCGCTTACAACAACAGCTATCAATCTAGCTTGGGTAAAGCCCCTTTTGAAGTTCTCTATGGACGACGATGTCGAACACCCCTTAACTGGTCAGAGACCGGGGAAAGACAATTCTTTGGCCCGGATATGATTCAGGAAGCAGAAGAACAAGTTCGTATCGTTCGTGAAAAGTTGAAAACAGCCCAATCCCGTCAAAAGAGTCAATATGACCGAAAACATAAGGCTATGACTTTCGAGGTTGACGAGAAGGCTTACCTTCGGGTCACCCCTCTGAAGGGAACCCATCGTTTCGGTATCAAAGGCAAATTGGCTCCTCGTTACATTGGACCTTTTCGCATTCTTGCCAAACAAGGAGAAGTTGCCTACCAATTGGAACTACCTCTGCACCTCTCCAGAGTTCACGATGTCTTCCACGTTTCTCAACTCAGGCGTTGCTTCTCGGATCCTATCCGTGAAGTGGACCACGAAACGCTTGATCTCCAAGATAATCTTACATATCGAGAGTACCCCATTCGTATCCTCGATCAAGCCGAACGTACCACGCGACGTCATAATATCAAGTTTCTCAAGGTTCAATGGTCGCACCATTCTGAAGATGAAGCAACTTGGGAAAGGGAGGATCGTCTTCGACTTGAATACCCCGCCTTCTTCTCGGAGGAACCCAAATCTCGGGACGAGATTCTTTTGAGTGGGGGTGAGTTGTCACACCCTAGCTAGTCATGCATTAGAATGCTGCATCATGTTTACTCTTTCATCAGAAACTTGAAATGGGGATGACAGAACCCCCAGTCCCTTCTGAAACCAACTAGGGTTACTAAAATAATTTTTCAATGAACCTGAAATGCCCTTCTAAAATGTCCATCATTTTAGCCTTGGTTCAGAACCTCTGACAAAAGTGGTGCATATTTTTCTAGGCCATCATAGGGTCTTTGAATTAAATCATAGATATTTGAATTGGGCATTTAAAATAATATAAAATATTTAAATGCTCAAATATCTCCAAACTAAAATGTTTCATGTTGGAAATAATCCAACTATGGACCAGGAGTAGTTTGGTGAATTTTGGAGTTGCCTAGGTATTTTAATTAATTCAACAAAGTTGCAGATATATTAAATAAAACAGAAAATAGAAAGAAAGGGGAAAGACTTACCTGTGCGGCCCAGCCAGCTGGCCGGCCCAGCTAGCAGCCGACCCAGCCCAACACTGTAGCTCCCCGTCGTCTTCCTCCCCACGCCCCGAAGCTGCTGCGTGCTCGCGCGCGCGCGGCCGCGCGGCCACCTCCTGCTTGCCGACGCCCTCCTGGCCGCGTGGACGACGTCCGCAGCCCGTCCCGATTCCCCCTGCTCTCGCTCACTCTCCCCCGTTTCTCCCTCGCTCTCTCTCGCTCTCGGCCGAAGCACACCGTCGCCGCCGTTCGCCGTAGCCACTGTCTCCGGCCACCCCTCGCTCCCCCGAGTAGCTCAGAAGCTCCGTCACAACTCCCTCTTCCTCCCCACCGCTCCACGAGTCCCCGGAAGCCCTGCATCGCCGCCACGTCGCCGTTCCCCTCTTCGGGCTCCGACCACCGTCGCCGACGAATTCGCCGTCTCCAGCGCATCCCCGAGCCCGCTTCGACGCCCACTGCAACCGCGGTGAGCTACGCCACCGTTTCCCCCTCTTCTCCCCCTCGTTCCCTCACCGTAGCTTCATCTCCACCACGGCCGAACCTCCGCCGTCGCCGAGCTCGCCGTCGATGCAGCTCCGGTGACCATTTGGTCACCCCGGCGAGTCCAACGCGTTCACAGAACCCAGTAAAGCATCCCCAGCGCCTCACTTTGCTCGACTTCGAGCTCCAGCACCACTCCCGTGCACGACCGAACCCCGGCGGCCGCAGCCGAGCTCACCGCCGTCAACTCCGGCCACCCCGACCCCAACGGACTCCGCCAAGAGCCGCGGGTCGTCCTCAGCTTCACTCCGGTGATCTCCGCGGTCCATTTGGTGGCCGAAACGACCAAAACCACTATCGCCGCCGCACTGTTGGTCGCCGCCGGCCAGAACTCCGGCGAGCTGACGTGGCCTAGCTAATTAGCCACTAAACCACCACCTACAGACGCTGACAAGTGGGCCCAGGGCTTAGTCAAAGCTAACCAGCCCGGGGTCAACGCGGGATTAGCCCCTGTGACACTGACGTGTGGACCCCACACGTCAGGTTTGACCCGAGCCAGCCCCGTTGACCTGCTGATGTCACTGTGATGTCAGGCTGACGCAGTAAATGATATCTCTGGATTTAAATTAAATCAGGAAATTCAGAATATTATTTAAACTTCAAAAATTCATAACTTTTATTCTGTAACTCCAAATTGGACAAATTATATATGAAAAATGATCAGAAAAATCCAATCTATCCATCTGTACTATTTTCATGCATGATCAAACAAGTTAAATTGATGTTTTAATCAGAATAAGAAAAGGCACTTTAAAAGGCCATATTTCAATTTGGAATTTGAATCTTTGATTCAAATTTGCTCAAACCCTACTGGCTTTAGTTGCATTAGCCCAACACACTCATATTGCCATGTTTCATGCATGCATCATATTGTTGCACATTGTTTGGTGATGCCTGTGTATCGTTATCCTTTGCGACAGGATCTGTCCCCGAGGAGTATCGTGATTACCCTAACGAAGAGTCGTATCCGTGCAACGAACCATCAGGCAAGCAACCAACCATTTGATCATATCGATACAATCCCATGTTCTCGCTCCTGCTCTTTTTTACTGCATTAAGACAACGCGATTCAAACTGCTGTGTGCTACGGTAGTTGAACCCATTTCCTCTGCATGACCTGTCATTGCCACAGTAACTAGATGAAACCCACTAGCATGTGTAGGAGTTGATTGAGCCCTATGTATGTGTTGTTCCTACCTTGCTATGCCTGCTATGCTTAGAGTCGTGTCAGGTCTGGTTCATCTGGGTGATGGGCTAGAGTGAAATGATTATGTCGGTAATGAGAGTGGTGTGGTGAACACGATTTGGTAAAGGTATCGATGAGAGGCCATGTAGGAGTACATGGTGGGTTGTTTCATTGAAGCCGACCTTAGGCACTGAGATCTGTATGTGTGATTTAAGAATCAGCTACTACCATACATTGGGCCCTGAAATATGACCCCGCTCGACTTCTTATTCACCTTAGCTCTCTGTCCAGGAGTTGCAAGTAGTTTCTGGTGTTTGTAGCCTACTGGAGGCCGTGGACAGCGCTGACCGTAGGGGTGGGCTGTGATGCGGTAGGTACGTGGCACGGTGTACCGAATACCCGTTAGGTATCTCGGGAACCCTGTTCACATCGTTCGGGGCCGTATGGGAAACCTCGGCCGGACTCCCTGCGGATGGAACCTGAATAGGCGATAAACCTGGACTAGAGGCTTAAGTGTTTAGGTAGGTCGTGGTCTACACCCACGTCGGCTTTCGCTTGAAGTCTGCCGAGCACATGTCGTGTGCAGACGCTAAGTGGTGGAAACATGTATGAAGAGGTACACCCCTGCAGGGTTAACATGATCTATTCGAATAGCCGCGTCCGCGGTAAAGGACTACTGGGTTGCCTATACAGTTCGTAGACAAGTAAATGGAAACTACTAAAAGCCTCAAGATAAGTGTGAGTGCCGAGGATGGCTCTTCCGTAGGAAGACGGAGGTGGATCCTCGGTAGTGTATTGAAGTGGTGAATAGTGGACTCGTGTGCGCAAAACTGTTTCAAATGGAGTATCGTAGGATAGTCTAGCCAAGAGTCAAAGCTGGCTTGCTGCAATAACTCCACCAACCTTTTGATACTATGCATGTATGTAGGATCTGATGTAAGTCTTGCTGAGTACCTTTGTACTCATGTTGCTATAATCTACATTTTTACAGAAGACGCTGCAACCCCTTCTGATGGGTTCTATGTAGACGTTGACATCAACGAGTAGGCTAAAGACCCAGGTGGTGACCCTGAGCTTGTGAAGGACCACATAGTATAGCCAGGCTTTCCAAGCCGCTTTTATTTTACTAGTTGTCTGTACTCAGACAAGTTACTTCCGCTGTTGGCTTGTATGACTGTATGACTTGTATGTTGGGTCGTGAGACCCGTACCTTTGTGTGTATGTTATGTATGGCTCACTGAGCCTTAAATAAAGTACTTGTGTCGTAGAGTCATGTTGTGATGCTTCGTTGTATTTGCACATATCGAGCATATTGTGTGTATGATTGAAATGCTTGGTATGTGTGGGATCTGACTATCTAGTTGTTTATCTTTAGTAGCCTCCCTTACCGGGAAATGTCCCCTAGTGTTACCGCTGAGCCATGGTAGCTTGCTACTGCTCTGGAACACTTAGGCCGGCCGGCATGTGTCCTTCTTCGTTCCTGTGTCTGTCCCTTCGGGGAAATGTCACGCTTTGAGTACCGGAGTCCTGTTAGCCCGCTACAGCCCGGTTTACCGGAGTCCTGCTAGCCCAGTGCTACAGCCCGGACCCACTTGCTGATGACCGACACGTTCGAAGCTGGGTCATGGATGCCTGTCCCTGTAAGTCTGTGCCACTTTGGGTTTACGACTAGTCATGTCAGCCCGGGCTCTTTATCATATGGATGCTAGCGACACTATCATATACGTGAGCCAAAAGGCGCAAACGGTCCCGGGAAAAAGGTAAGACGACACCCGTGGGGATACCGTGCGTGAGGCCGCAAAGTGATATGAGGTGTTACCAGCTAGATCGATATGACATCGAGTCGGGGTCCTGACAGCTTTGAATTTCTTCGTCGTCCGCATCCCAACCGTCCTGACCGCAGTCCGGCCAGGGCTCTCCTGATAACGAGAGATACTTTAGCGAACTCAAGATGTCGCCAAAAGGTGCATGTTGAAAGATGTCCGCAGCGGTGAACTCCATGATCGGCGCCCAATCGGATTCGATTGGAGGGGTCGCGGGAGGTTCGGAGTCCGGCGAGGAGTCCGGCACCTCGGAGTCACGAGCTTCACAAGGGACAAGGCCAGTATTTGGCTCCATCGCCGTAGAGGTTGCAGCCCCCAAGGCGGTGTCCAGCCACCCGTCCTCGATATGCGCAGTCGGCTCCGAATCGAGGGTCGGAGCGGGCTCGTGTGCGGCCTCCAGGGCACTGTCCGCCTGCAGAGCTAAATCATGCCCATTGTGACAGTGCGGCACGCTCGACTGTGGCTCGAATCCATCGAAGATCAAGTCTCCGTGGATGTCAGCCATGAAGTTCAAACTTCCAAATCTGACCTAACGGCCAGAGGCGTAGCTTTCGATCTGCTCCAGATGGCCAAACGAATTGGCCTGCAGTGCAAAGCCGCCGAATACGAAGATCTGTCCGGGGAGAAAAGTCTCACCCTGGACTGCGTCGTTGTTGATGATCGAAGAAGCCATCAAGCCTATCGGTGACGACACAGAGGAACTCTTAATGAAAGCACCAATGTCGGTGTCAAAACCGGCGGATCTCGGGTAGGGGGTCCCGAACTATGCGTCTAGGCGGATGGTAACAGGAGACAAGGGACACGATGTTTTACCCAGGTTCGGGCCCTCTTGATGGAGGTAAAACCCTACGTCCTGCTTGATTGATATTGATGATGTGGGTATTACAAGAGTAGATCTACCACAAGATCAAGGAGGCTAAACCCTAGAAGCTAGCCTATGGTATGATTGTTGTTCGTCCTATGGACTAAAACCATCCGGTTTATATAGACACCGGAGAGGGCTAGGGTTACACAGAGTCGGTTACAATAGTAGGAGATCTACATATCTGTATCGCCAAGCTTGCCTTCCACGCCAAGGAAAGTCCCATCCGGACACGGGGCGAAGTCTTCAATCTTGTATCTTCATAGTCTTGGAGTCCGGCCAATGATGATAGTTCGGCTATCCGGACACCCCCTAGTCTAGGACTCCCTCAGTGGCCCAATCCTTTTTGTAACAAAGGACAAGCCTGGACAAACTCTTATGATAGGAAAAGCGCTCCCGAGGACACATGGGAATATCATCAAGCTAGTTTTCATCACGTTCATATGATTCGCGTTCGGTACTTCGATAATTTGATATGTGGGTGGACCGGTGCTTGGGTACTGCCCTTACTTGGACAAGCATCCCACTTATGATTAACCTCTATTGCAAGCATCCGCAACTACAACAAAAGTATTAAGGTAAACCTAACTGTCGGTGTCAAAACCGGCGGATCTCGGGTAGGGGGTCCCGAACTGTGTGTCTAGGCGGATGGTAACAGGAGACAAGGGACACGATGTTTTACCCAGGTTCGGGCCCTCTTGATGGAGGTAAAACCCTACGTACTGCTTGATTGATATTGATGATGTGGGTATTACAAGAGTAGATCTACCACGAGATCAAGGAGGCTAAACCCTAGAAGCTAGCTTATGGTATGATTGTTGTTCGTCCTACGGACTAAAACCATCCGGTTTATATAGACACCGGAGAGGGCTAGGGTTACACAGAGTCGGTTACAATGGTAGGAGATCTACATATCCGTATCGCCAAGCTTGCCTTCCACGCCAAGGAAAGTCCCATCCGGACACGGGACGAAGTCTTCAATCTTGTATCTTCATAGTCTTGGAGTCTGGCTGATGATGATAGTTCGGCTATCCGGACACCCCCTAGTCCAGGACTCCCTCAGTAGCCCCCGAACCAGGCTTCAATGAGGACGAGTCCGGCGCGTATATTGTCTTCGGCGTTTGCAAGGCGGGTTCTCCTCCATATTCCATGTGTTTGCCGAATAGTGTCCGGTTTCCTTATAAATGTTGCGCTCCTTGGCTTCCACGTCCAATAATGGCTCTCTTCCACGTGTCGTATGAATGCAAAAAGCCAGGGTATTTTTATGTTTTACCCTCCTAGCTGCGCGAATAAGCCGCCTATAAGAGAGGCGAGGATCCAGATCCGAATCACACCATCCTCCTTCCGCAAGTACTCATCGAAGCGCATCTGACAAAAATCCATTCCAACATGGACAGTCGACGTGGCTCCTCCTCTCGCGCTCCCAGTCCTTAGCCTGGAGATTGGAGGAGATGTTCAGTCCCGCATAGCGAGTTAGTGACGCTCCAAGCAGAGGGATACCTCCCCCCAGCCTTTATGGTTCCGGTTCGAGTCGGACTGGCCACCTACAAGGGTGGGAAGCAGGCGGAGAGCGTCGCCAATCCCTCCAAAGGAGAGCGGGTATGCTTCGTCCCCTACCTAATAAGGGGACTCGGATTTCCCATACATCCGTTTCTCCGGGGGCTCCTGGAGTTCTATGGACTCCAACTTCACCACCTCACACCTGCCTCCATTTTGCACATCGCGGGCTTTGTAGCTCTTTGCGAGCTATTCTTGGGCATCGAGCCCCATTTTGCGTTGTGAAAGAGATTGTTTTTCCTCGTACCCCGTTCTCACGAGGGGTCGATATATCAAGTGGGCGGAGCCGAAATATGGCGCATCACCGGGACCAGATATCTATCCGGAACCCCGAAGAAGGCGTCCGAAGACTGGCCTTCGGAGTGGTTCTATATGGAAGGCGCCCCGCTGCCGGATCTAGTTCGGATCGGCCTCCCAGAGTTTAGCAACGCTCCTCTGAAGAAACGCCTGAGTTGGCGCCCGCGGAGCCCTCAACGGGAAGATGATAGGAGCGTCCAATATCTGATGGGCCGGATAAGGTTACTGGCCCATTCCGGATTGACCATGATTGGAGTCATGGCCACATGCATTATGCGAGGGGTGCAGCCGCTCCAATATAGGGGCCACCCCATGTGGGATTTCAACAGGGAGAATGACGCCACTCGTCATGGCCGCAAGGGGCCAGGATCGGCCGCCGATCTGGTGAAGATCCTGTCCGGCTTGTACAAGGGGGAGAAGGAGGACTTCCTCCGCACGAGTCCATTGAATGGATTCTCCATGAATAACCCTCGGAGCTGGGTAAGCGGACGTTTATATATCCGATCCGTGCTTTCAAAGATAAGTGTCTTACTTTATGACTTCGACGCAGGAACTGCGTCGGGATGTGGAGGGCATAGAAAGCCCGACTCCACAACCCGAGGATCCGGGAAGATCCCTTGATCCGGCCTCCGGAGAGGATCCGGACATAATGGTGGAACAGATTGACGGGGTGTTCCACCAACTCAGCATAGACAATGCTCTAGTCGCCATTACGGCTGACTACCCTGGTTTATCTCCGGCTTCCCAGGTGAGTACGACCGAAGTCCTGACACCATTACTTTTTAATGCTTATTTCTGACCACCGTGTACCAACGGTGCTTCGTAGGAGGTTCCTTTACGGCGGGAAGCCGAGCCCGTGGCGACTGACCAACCAGGGTCAGTGCGGCTCCTCTTCCGCCTGCTGGGCCGCACTGACCCTGGTCTTTAAGGGAAAGACTCCTGGGAGGTATATTAATGCTCATGATTCTTCCAGGAGAAAGAGCGCTCGCCGGACTGTGCCCGGAGAGGTTGCCAACCAAGCCTCCGCCAGCCAGGCTCCAACACCTGGTCCGGAGGGGGAGGCAAGCGCAAGGCGCGAGCCAGATGCTCCTCCAACGGAGGATGCCGACAGGTTGTCCGCCACCAGGTATGAGGTGGAGAGTGCCATGAATCACAGGCGCCGTCGGACAGTTCTTCATGACGCGTGTTTCTTCCCAGAGGCGTTGAATGCCTTTAATGCGAGAGACGTGCACCTCCGTGCTGCTCAAGATAGTTTAACCATAGCCCTGGAGCAGTATGTGAAAGACATACGGGTGAGGAATTTTAATAGTTATATATGCCAGAAGCCCCCGAGACTTAAAATATTTAAACTAACTGATTTAAGGATCATTTGTTATGCAGGATCTTACGGAGAAGAATACCCACCTGTCCCAGGAGCTTCAAGAATGCAAGGCCCAACTTGAGGCCGCACTAGCCGCCGCCGGGGGAGCCACAGAGACCCCCTCTGGTAATACATATTTCGAAAAGAGAAGTAGTTTATGAAGTGCGACGTGTGTGTTTAGTCTGACAATAATATTGCAGAGGGTGCCGGACTAGATCCGGACAAGCAACATCTGCTGCGCCAGCTGAAGGCCGGCGAGAAGGTGCTTATGAGGGTGCAGCAGGAGAGGAACAAACTCCAAGATGCCAACACCCAGCTGGGCGAAGAACTAAAAGATGTTCGGGTCCAGCTGTCTAACTCCGTAAAGGAGAATCGGCGGCTTCGTCGCGGCATTTACAGTAAGTGCTTGAGCAAACTCTTTTGAAAAGAAGAGTTCGGCGAGGAAGTCGATTGACAAAAATGTGTCTGTAGGTGTGCTCATGGGTCGTCCGGCGGAGGAAATGCCTGGTTCCACGGGTGACCTTCTTCCCGAGCTGCTGCAACTGCACAAACATGTCCGGCAGGCGATGAGCGGCGTCGTTCAGGCCTTATGGCCTTCCGTCTCCCTACCCGAGGGTCTTGGAGGGCTTGCTGAGAAGCTTCAGGGAGTACGGCAGCGCTTCCGTCTGTGGAAGATATCGGCCTGCCGTCAAGGCGCCAGGGAGGCCTGGGCCATGGTGAAAACGCGGTACACGAAGGCTGATCCAAACCACATGGCCGAGGTCGGACCTATGGGGCCCGATGGGAAGGAGATCCCTGTGAGCCTGATGTACGGCCAAGTAGAGTTGGCCGCGAAATATTCCCAACGGGACTATAAACTAGACAGCCTGTTAGATGGGATTGAAGAGGAGTACAATCAGTCAGTTTGACGATGTAATTTAAAATGACATGTAAAATGCCTTCTAGCCGGATTGTAGATCGTTTGTCTTTGCGGACCTTTTCGCTTCAACCTCGGGACCCAATAGTCCGGAGTGTGTCCGAATACCCTCACGGGCATGCATGGAGACCAGGTGTAGGGGTCATAAGTGCTTTATCAGACAAGTGCCAACTAGCTATGTTATATTACATGGTTAGTAAGAAACATCTTCCAGGGAGAATAGTTCCGTTAGGGGTTCCTTTCCCTGGGAGGCATGCCCTAAAGTGCATGTCCGGACTGCGAAAAGAGCAGAAAAAGCATCTGGGGGCAGAAAAATAAATAAGTAATAAATCATCTTTCAAGTCACCGACCGAATATTCCCTTAAGAACGCTAGCCTTCGGCTTCACCCAGTCTGAGGTACACATCCGGATGACCCGGCAGTAACAATCGCAGAGGTGCTCCCTTTACCTCCTAGCCGAACAATCGGGAACATAGGGGTAAGCACAGGAGCCAGGCAACCCAGCTTGGCCAAAACTTAAGTCATATAGATGCATATAATGGTGAGTAAAAGGTACATGCGGAAGTATGACACATGTGTTGGGCATGAAGCCCGTATAAATAAGCTTCTGTTAAAGAAGCCCCCAGGTATAACGAGTGCGAGTAGCACATCGAGTGTGTGCGAACAATGCGCAGATCAGCCCTCAAAGGCTTTTACTGAAAGAGGGAGGAAAAAGGAGGGAAACAAAAGACAACGAAAAAATATGAAAGGTGGACAGAGGAAGGAGACGAACTCTGAGTCCGGCGCTAGGCGTAGAATCTTCAGAGACGGGCTGCGTTCCATGGGTTCGGCTCGAGTCGGTTGTTAGATGCGTTGCATAGACGGTATGCACCGCCGGTAAGGACTTGGTCGATGATGAAGGGACCTTCCCATTTGGGCTTAAGTTTGTCCTTTTTCTTGTCCGGTAGGCGTAGAACTAGCTCGCCAACATTGTAAGTTTTGGCCCGTACTTCTCTGCTTTGATATCTTCGAGCCTGCTGCTGATAGAATGTGGAACGGGATTTTGCCACGTCGCACTCCTCCTCTAAGGCGTCCAAACTGTCCTGTCGATCCAACTCGGCTTCTCTTTCTTCGTACATGCGCACGCGAGGTGAGTCATGAATTATATTGCAGGGCAAAACTGCCTCTGCGCCGTATACCATAAAAAATGGTGTGAATCCGGTAGTGCGGTTTGGCGTGGTCCGCAGCCCCCAGAGTGCGGAGTCGAGCTCCTCTACCCAGTGCGTGTTAGATTCCATGAGGGACCGCACTAATCTGGGTTCAATGCCGCTCATGATTAGACCATTTGCTCGTTCGACTTGACCGTTAGTTTGAGGGTGATAGACTGAAGCGTAGTCGATCTTGATGCCCATGTTTTTGCACCAGAGTTTAACCTCATTGGCCATGAAATTCGTGCAGTTATCAGTGATGATGCTGTGGGGGACGCCAAAACGGTGTACTACCCCGGATATGAAGTCTATCACAGGTCCTGATTCTGCCGTTTTAACCGGCTTGGCCTCTATCCATTTGGTGAATTTGTCCACCATGACCAATAAGTATTTTTGCTTGTGGGTTCCCCCTTTAATGGGTCCAACCATGTCAAGCCCCCAGACCGCGAACGACCAAGTGATGGGTATAGTTTTGAGGGCGGTGGGTGGCATGTGGCTTTGATTAGCAAAGAGCTGGCAACTGACGCATCGTTGGACTAAGTCCTGAGCATCTGCCCGGGCTGTCGGCCAATAAAATCCTGTACGGAAGGCCTTGCCTACAAGGGCCCGGGCTGCGGTGTGATGCCAGCCGAGTCCAGCGTGAATTTTAGCCAGGATATTTCGCCCTTCCTCTTCGGAGATACACCTTTGAAGGACTCCGGTTGTGCTTTTCTTATAAAGTTCTCCCTCATGGACCTTGTAGGCTTTAGATCACCGAACTATGCAGCGGACCTCATTTTGGTCTTCGCGAAGTTCCTGCCTAATTAAGTAGGCTTGGAATAGTTCCGTCCACGGGGCAATTACTGCCATTATTTCGTGGGCTGAAGGTGTTATTTCATTGGCTGAGCCACCGATTGTGTCAGAATGTTCCGTGTTGGGTGGTGCAGTTGGTTCCGGGTTGTTATTTCCGCACTCCTCTTCCCATAATACGGATGGCTTAAAGAGCCGCTCTAGGAAGATGTTTGGAGGGACGGCGTCGCGTTTTGTGCCGATGCCAACACGTCTGCTGCCTGGTTATTATCCCGGGCTACATGGTGGAATTCGAGTCCTTCGAACCGAGCTGACATTTTTAGGACGACGTTACGATAGCCTGCCATTTTCGGATCCTTGGCATCAAAGTCTCCATTTACTTGGGATATTGCGAGGTTTGAATCCCCGCGCACCTCTAGGCGTTGAATACCCATGGAGATTGCCATCCGGAGACCATGTAGAAGGGCCTCGTATTCGGCTGCGTTGTTGGAGTCCGTGTACATTATTTGAAGTATGTATTAGACTGTGTCTCCGGTTGGGGACGTCAAGACGACGCCAGCCCCCAGGCCAGCCAACATTTTGGAGCCGTCGAAATGCATGATCCAATTGGAGTATGCGCCGTACTCTTTAGGGAGTTCGGCTTCGGTCCATTCGGCGATGAAGTCAGCCAAAACTTGCGACTTTATAGCTCACCGTGGTTTGTAGGTTATGTCAAATGGTAAGAGCTCAATGGCCCATTTTGCAATCTTTCCCGTCGCGTCGCGGTTGTTTATAATATCGTTGAGAGGTACTTCGGAGGCCACCGTTATGGAACACTCTTGAAAGTAGTGTCGCAGCTTCCGGGATGCCATGAACACCGCGTACGCTATCTTTTGATAATGTGGATACCGGGACTTGCATGGAGTTAAGACAGTGGATACGTAGTACACTCGTTTTTGAAGAGGGAATTTGTGCCCTTCTGTTTCTTGTTCGACGATGAGTACCGCGCTGACAACTTGATGTGTTGCCGCAATATATAATAACATCGGTTTGCCCAGGTTGGGCGCGGCCAGGACCGGATTTGTTGCCAATATGGCCTTAATTTCTTCGAGTCCGGCCGTGGCAGCATCCGTCCATTCGAAGTGTTCGGTGCGTCGGAGGAGGCGAGAGAGGGGCAGTGCCTTTTCTCCCAAACGGGAGATGAAGCGGCTTAGAGCCGCCACGCATCCAGTTAGTTTTTGTATTTGTTTGAGGTCTTTTGGGATATCCAATTGTGACAGAGCTCGGATCTTGGCTGGGTTTGCTTCAATTCCTCTACCGGATACAATGAAGCCCAAGAGCTTTCCGGCTGTTACGCCGAAAACACATTTTTCCGGGTTGAGCTTAATGTCGTATGCTCGGAGGTTGTCGAATGTAAGCCTCAAATCGTCTACTAGAGTTTCGACGTTTTTGGTCTTAACGAACACATCGTCTATGTATGCCTCCACTGATTTGCCTATCTGGGTAGCCAGACATGTCTGAATCATGCGCTGATATGTTGCGCCGACATTTTTGAGTCCGAAGGGCATTGTGTTGAAGCAGAATGGTCCGTATGGAGTAATGAATGTCGTTGCGGCCTGGTCTTTTTCCGTCATCTTGATTTGATGGTATCCGGAGTATGCGTCGAGGAAGCACAATGAATCGTGCCCTGCGGTAGCATCGATGATTTGGTCGATGCGGGGGAGGGGGAAAGGATCCTTTGGACAGGCCTTGTTAAGGTCTTTGAAATCGACACAAAGGCGCCAGGATTTGTCCTTTTTGGTACCATTACCAGGTTTGATAGCCAGTCCGGATGTTTTATATCTCTGATGAATCCGGCTTCTAAGAGTTTGGCTAGCTCCTCTCCCATTGCCTGTCTTTTGGGTTCGGAAAATCGCCGAAGAGCCTGTTTGACTGGCTTGAATCCTTTTAGGATATTTAGGCTATGTTCTACCAGCCTGCATGGGATTCCTGGCATATCTGAAGGGTGCCAGGCAAAAATGTCCCAATTTTCCCGAAGGAATTCTCGTAGTGCGGCTTCTACATCAGGGTTTAATTGTGCCCCAATGGAGGCCGCCTTTGTGGGGTCCGTTGGATGGACCTGGAATTTGACTATTTCGTCTGCTGGTTTAAAAGAGGTGGACTTAGATCTCTTACCGAGTATCACATTGTCCCTATCCACCATGGAGCGCAGCGCAGTGAGTTCCTCTGCCGCTAGGGCTTCGGATAGTGCCTCTAGGGCTAGTGCGGCTGTCTTATTTTCAGCACGGAGTGCTATATCTGGATCACTGACCAGAGTGATGATTCCATTGGGCCCGGGCATTTTAAGCTTCATGTACCCGTAATGGGTATAGCTTGGAAAATTGTGAATGCCTCTCGCCCTAACAAGGCGTGATATCCGCTGCCGAACGGGGCCACTTGGAACGTGACCTCCTCGGACCTGTAATTGTCCGGTGAGCCGAACACTACATCTAGTGTAATTTTTCCTGTGCAGCATACTTCCCGACTAGGGATTATTCCTCTGAAGGTTGTGCTGCTTCGCTCAATGCGGCTCCAGTCAATTTCCATTTTTGGAGGGTTTCCTCGTAGATGAGGTTTAATCTGCTGCCGCCATCCATGAGTACCTTGGTAAGACGAAAGTCGTCCACTATCGGACTGAGGACCAATGCAGCTGGTGCTCGGGCTGTTCGGAATTTAGGTTCGTTGCTGGCATTGAAGGTGATAGTCGTGTCGCTCCGTGGATTTGTTGTTGCTACTTGGTAGACTTCGGCGAGGCTGCGGATTGTTCATTTCCGCATATTATTTGATGTGAAAGTCTCTAAGACTGTTAATACCGTACTGGTACTGTTGGGCTGGTTACCCGGGGCTAGAAAACCTTCGCCACTTTTGGCCACCTGCCGTAGTATCCAACATGCTCGAAGGCTATGTGTTGGAGTGGCGCCCTCTGTACTATGGATTTTACAGGGTCTGTTGAGCCATCCCTCCAGTACGGTTCCGTGCCCTTTAGGTTTTTTTTGCTTTTTGGTTTTTAACCCAGGTGCTTGAGTATGACGCACCCTTTTATTTCGAACTAGGGTTGTGTTCAGGGCCGGATTGTCCCAAAACCTGGTTTCGGTTTTCTAGGCACTCTCCGTCGCACAGTATTTTTGTACTATGGTCGCCAAGTCGGTGAAGCGTGTAACTTCGCGACGACTTATGGCATTCATGATTCCCTTGTCCGTGCAATTGTTGCAGAAAATTGAGATTGCGCTTTCCTCACGGCAGTCCTTTATCCTGTCCATAACCAGGAGGAATCTGGCCCAGTAATGATGTACTGTTTCATCGGGCTCTTGCCGTATTTGAGATAGATCGCTTATGTTTGGGTGGGCAGGCGGAATTAAATTCGGAACCCTGCCCAATCTGAGGCTCAAAGGCCGAGAAGTTTCCGGATTTGGATGC
The DNA here is from genome assembly GCF_018294505.1 of Triticum aestivum. NCBI lineage: Eukaryota > Viridiplantae > Streptophyta > Magnoliopsida > Poales > Poaceae > Triticum > Triticum aestivum. The sequence goes on along the minus strand of NC_057801.1, from coordinate 489,167,095 downwards.
TTGGATTGCTGGATGTTATCCAACAAATCTGGTCCGATGCCTGACTTTAGGTTCAGTACTTGATTGACGTCCGTCCCTCCATGGGAATCCGGCATGGAGGGATCGGGAATCCGGACATAACTGGTCTTTAACATAGAAGAAGAGTCGCCGCGTTGTTCCTCTACCACAACAACGTGGTGGGTAGCCTGGGAAGAGTTAATTTCTCTCAGATCGGTTTTAAGCCCAATCTGATCGTAGTCTGTAGCGACTCCCAGGGCGGCGATGCAATCCAAGATCTCATTTATGGAGGAGAGCTCCATCGGATCTAGCTGCTCGGCGAATTCCGAGTTGACGTGAAGATCGCTTTTGATGACCTGAGAGGTCATTGTCAGAGCGGTGGCCGAACAGGCGGTCATAAGAAAACCACCTAGCCGGATAGTTTAGCCAGTGGCCAAATCTCCCTTGACAACGGCGCCGTCTTTAAAGACGGGAAAAGGCATCCTTCCTGATTGCGACGGCACAGAGGAACTCTCAATGAAAGCACCAATGTCGGTGTCAAAACCGGCGGATCTCGGGTAGGGAGTCTCGAAATGTGCGTCTAGGCGGATGGTAACAGGAGACAAGGGACACGATGTTTTACCCAGGTTCGGGCCCTCTTGATGGAGGTAAAACCCTACGTCCTGCTTGATTGATATTGATGATGTGGGTATTACAAGAGTAGATCTACCACGAGATCAAGGAGGCTAAACCCTAGAAGCTAGCCTATGGTATGATTGTTGTTCGTCCTATGGACTAAAACCATCCGGTTTATATAGACACCGGAGAGGGCTAGGGTTACACAGAGTCGGTTACAATGGTAGGAGATCTACATATCCGTATCGCCAAGCTTGCCTTCCACGCCAAGGAAAGTCCCATCCGGACACGGGACGAAGTCTTCAATCTTGTATCTTCATAGTCTTGGAGTCCGGCTGATGATGATAGTTCGGCTATCCGGACACCCCCTAGTCCAGGACTCCCTCACTAACCATAGCATGAAACATATGGATCCAAATCAGCCCCTTACGAAGCAACGCATAAACTAGGGTTTAAGCTTCTGTCACTCTAGCAACCCATCATCTACTTATTACTTCCCAATGCCTTCCTCTAGGCCCAAATAATGGTGAAGTGTTATGTAGTCGACGTTCACATAACACCACTAGAGGTTAGACAACATACATCTTATCAAAATATCGAACGAATACCAAATTCACATGACTACTAATAGCAAGACTTCTCCCTTGTCCTCAGGAACAAACGTAACTACTCACAAAGCATATTCATGTTCATAATCAGAGGGGTAATATTGTTCATAAAGGATCTGAACATATGATCTTCCACCAATTAAACCAACTAGCATCAACTACAAGGAGTAATCAACACTACTAGCAACCTACTAGCACCAATCCCGGACTTGGAGACAAGAATTGGATACAAGAGATGAACTACGGTTTGGAGATGAGATGGTACTGGTGAAGATGTTGATGGAGATTTCCCTCTCCCGATGAGAGGAGCGTTGGTGATGACGATGATGATGATTTCCCCCTGCCGGAGGGAAGTGTCCCCGGCAGAACAGCTCTACCAGAGCCCTAGATTGGTTCCGCCAAGGTTCCGCCTCGTGGCGGTGGAGTCTCATCCCGAAAGGTTCTCTCTGATTTTTTTCTCATTGAAAGACTTCATATAGGAGAACATGGGCATCAGAGAGCCACCAGGGGGCCCACGAGGTAGGGGGCGCGCCCAGGGGGGGCGCCCCCCACCCTCGCGAGCAGGGTGTGGGACCCCTGGCCTTCATCTTTGGCGACGATTTTTCTTTATTTATTCTAAGGTATTCCGTGGAGTTTCAAGACTTTTGGAGTTGCGCAGAATAATCCTTCAATATTTGCTCCTTTTCCAGCCTAGAATTCCAGCTGCCGGCATTCTCCCTCTTCATGTAAACCTTGTAAAATAAGAGAGAATAACCATAAGTATTGTGACATAACATGAAATAAAAGCCCATAATGCAATAAATATTGACATAAAAGCATGATGCGAAATGGACGTATCAGCAGGCCATCCTCATCCGCTCGCCCTCCCAAACCCCGCTAGCCTCCACCACGTCGCCCTGCCAGCAACAGAACGGCGGTTCGCCGGCGATCTTATCCGTAGACGTGAGACCGATGTCGCCGCCTATATATAGGCCCTTCTCCGACACCCCTCAGCCTCGAGCAGTGCCCCAATCCTCTCTTAGAGCTTCCCCAAGCCATTGATTGACCGAAAGATGCCATCTCCTTCGCCTCCGGCCGAGATGCTCACCGCCACCCTTCTGTTTATTCCGACGCCACCAGAGCCCCTCCCTCTACTCTATCACCACCATTAGCTCCATCATGACCCCGAGGACCCTTTCCAGCATTCAATTTTGCCCGGGAGTCGAGGTGTGCAAGGCTCCATTCCCTCCCGAAGCTCCCCTCCACCATGGAGGAAGGGCTACTCGCCCTCGAGCTCCGCCACTCCCCTAACCTCCTCCAATGGATGCGACATCTCCTCCCAAGCACGTGCATACCCGGAGCGCATCGTTTGGTGCCCCCTGTCGACGACAATCATCATTGGAACCCGCCCCTGCTCTCTGTCCAGGCGCGCGAGAGGAGGAAGAGAAACCCGACAAGCGGGTCCCGCACATCAGCGACTAGGCCGGACCCCAACGGTTCTAAGTGAAGGCGCCCTCCACTGAGTACGTCTTCCCTGTGCTAATACGTATTCGAGTCTGAACCGTTTTCCTTTTTTCAGATTCTATAAAAAACAGAGTTGACCAAAACTTTGACTGGCTATATATTTTAAAATAAAACTCCAAATGAGTTGATTCTTTTTCCTACCTTTCTCAAATCTTGTCTATTTTATTTTCAGATTTATTTGAAAAAAATTCAGACAACTTTTTTGTACTGTTTTGAAACTATGTATTAATTCAAAAAAATTTAAATAGGATTTTTGGAGAAAGAAGAAAAACTTTCAAAAGTTTTGGGAATGCACCCTGCCTCCCCACAACTTGAAGGCAAGCATTCTGAACCCTGGCATAATATTTTTGTGGGTTGTTTGATGCGGTTACAACACCACCTTGATACGGAGAACTCGTTATTTTATGTGGTGATATGATCATACGCATGAGTGCATATTGGAGATTTCCTTGCTGTTGAAAATGGACATGCTTTTGATAGTGATCATCCTCGTATGCTTTTCGTGCCTGCCGGAAGGAAGCCGGGAAAGTCTCTGTCTTGGGTAGACCTGAGCTTGTCCCTAGTTCCTCGTCGAGACGAGAGTGTCCGATATGGCATGATGAGGTATGATGAGCGGTGATTCTGATTGTTGAATGAAATATGTTTGTTATGCTAATCATACAGGGAATACTTAAACCTCCTGAGTCGACCGTAGATCGAGTCTTGTTTCCAGTAACCCCCATACTCGTTTCGTACTACCAATTGTCCCTGCCATAGGTAGGGTACGGTTCAGTAAGTTGTCAACCCCTCTCTTGGCACACACCGTACAGAGAGGCCACGGTGGAAGATACCGGATGCATCCGGTAGGCAAGCCACCTGGTCCGGGGGCATGGGTGTTTCTGGTTGGGACTGAGAGGGGGGCACCCCTTAGTAGCATGCGGTATAAATTTGATCCCATGCTAATCGAGGTTGTAGCCTCCCCACTTAGAGTTTTGCTTGACAGGTGTCGTGGGTGATTCCAAACACCGGTAAGCTAAGCTGGTGTGTGCGAGTCAGGTGGGTTTTCAATTAAAAGACCATAGACGGAATTAGTCCCGATGGACTAAAGGAATCCGTTACTCGTGGGTAAAGAGTACACCCTCTGCAGAGATTATATCTATTCGAATAGCCGTGTCCATGGTTAAGGACTACAGTCTGGGTTGGGTCAAGTGTCGGTCTTAGTGTCGGTCTTCGGAGGAGAAACTGCTAAACCAGAACATGGATCATGACGTGTGACTTATGATGATTATGATTATTATTATTATGGACTAACCCTTTATATTACTTGGAGTATTGAGTATCCCTGGGACGGTTCTACCTCCTGGATATTCACTGTGATTGTTTTCTTATAAGCCCCTTATGTGGTGTCTCTGAGACGCCCGACTGTGGCATGCTTGTTATTTCTATTATTTATAAGCCCTTTTTGTGGTGTCGCTGAGACGCCCGACTGTGGCTTGCTTGTTAATTATTTACTTTATAAGCCCTTTATGTGGTGTCGCTCAGACGCCCGACTGTGGCATGCTGTTATTTATTTACTTTATAAGCCCTTTATGTGGTGTCGCTCAGACGCCTGACTGAGGCATGCTCGTTATTTATTATCCTTTCGAGGAGTCGCTTCAGACACCCGATCGGTGCATTTTATTACTACTCTGTTATTACATATTCATGTTGCATATAAATAACCTGCTTGCATGCATCAGCGATTTTATTTTAAGACTGACGTTGTGATCATAGAATGTTTCAGAGCATGGTTATCGTTTGTTATATTATACCCATGTTCATAATGTTTGCGAGTACATTCAAAGTACTCACTGGCTTGTCCCTGGCTATTGTCTTGGCCAGATTTCTTGCCTGGAGAGGAGCGTTGCAATGTCAGCCCCGGAACCCACGCAATGGCGACAACAGCCTCGCGAAGATAGGAGTTAACCTGGTCAGCTGTTCCTGTGGGAAATGGAGTCCCATGGTCACTGATGAACCGCAAACCGCTTCCGCCATCAACCACTAGAAACCATTTGTTGTACTCATAGGCCAGAATGGTCTTGTACTACATATGATGTAATTTGCTTGGAGTTTCTGTATCAAGTTGGTGCCTCATCAGCTAATAGTAATCCTGGGGCTGGTGAGCACAAAGGCCATTTTCTGGGAAACTGATATCCCGAAAATCCGGTCCTGATAAACTTGGTATCAGAGCCAGGCTGACCATTGGCTAATCCTATCTTAGCCAGGTCGAAAAACCTAGGTTAACCAATCCACCATACCATAACCTAACCCCGGCCAAGCTTATCGCGTAAGATAGCCACACGGTGACCCTGACACCTTTTGGCAGTCGGTGCCCAACCTATCAGCCTAGCCTGTTGATCATGCGCCAGTGACCGACGCCTAAATTGTCTCATTCGCAAGCGTGCGAAGGAAGACTCCGTCCCCTTTTTCTATAAAACGGGCACGCTAACCTCAACACAGCACAACACACCCTTTTCCCAAACCGAGCTATAATGCCTGGCCCCGTCGTGCACAATGAAACCACGGCAAACAACCTTGGAGGTTTTGTGACCGTGCTAGCAAACCTCACCCGCCGTGCCTTTGCATTGGAAGAGCCCCCAGAATATGTTGTGTACCAGGGACCCATGAGCGGTGAGAGTCGTCAATTCTGGGCTACAGTGCACATCTATGGTAGGGGTCTATCGCCAGAACGCCCCTACAGGTTCACCGGAAGGACAACTTCCTTTGAGCCACAAGCCATCCAACTAGCCGCTCGAGAGGATGTAGTTCAACTCCGGCACTTGTCGCCCAGAGTTAACTGGCGCTCGTTCTACTACTACCCCAGCCGTGACAGGTATGGTAGGCCACCCCAGGTTGCCAACGGAGATCACGAGACGGATCCTGCATTGTTGCATCTGGTGCGCTATGTAAGTGCACTAGAGGATCTGTTCGATCAAATCACTCTTGATCTGATCGCAGCTAGTGGAGAACTGATACGCTGAGCCCCGGTGAGAGGAGAAGATGAGCCCAACGCCGACAACCCAGTCGTGCTGTTTGGACAACCGATCGAGTCTTTGAGGTCTGCCCCAGTCATTGACCAAAACACCTTGATGTCCCCAGAAGTGCTTCGTCGCCCTTTGGGAACACGCTCCAACGAGATTGTGGTCAACAATCCCCGGGATAGTCATCATCGCTACCCCGACCCTGCAGCCCCTCAACCCCCTCCAGCTAATCCCGACGGTGAAAACCGTGGAGAAGCCTCGACGTCCACAAGGCACGCTCGCTTAGATATTAACGAGGTAGACTAAGTCACTCGAGTAGTACCGAGTCTTAGTATGTCCACGCCCTATAATTGTGTGATCCTGTATCGCCTCAATTAAATGCTATTTGCTTGTGCACCCCTATTTTAATAGTAGCCATGCAAAAGTATGTTGGTGTGCGACTGTATTTTTTAACCCGGGCATAGTTGCCAACCCCAACGACACAAAGTTTGTGCTATGAGTAAACTTTTTAGTTTCAACTAACAGGAATGATATTTTCTAAAACAATTCTTAGAAAATCTCGAGGATGAGATTTTTCCTAAGGGGGGTAGTGTTGTAAAACCCCAAAAATTTAACCATGATCTGTTTATTAAAATTTTGCCAGGAGATTTAATTTTTATTTTTCTGGATTTATTTTTTATCTTAGAACCTCTCTTTTCTTCTAAGTTGTGGAGTTTTCACCCCAAGTGAAAACTTTCCAATTATTATTGGACTTGTTTTCCCTCTCAAATAAAACAATCCTTTTAGCAGTGGGATTATTAATATAATTATTATTTTCCTTGAGCTTTATCTTTCCCAAATGGTTTTCATAAGTTTTAGGGTCCCATTTGCACTGCAACCCTCTTATAAATTCATTTAAAAATCTCACCAAAATTTGGGGATGACATATGATGTCCCTAAATCACTTTTATGCAAAAATATCCTTTTGTCATTTGGAGATTTTTAGCTTCACCCATAGTTTTCAAATCTGGTCAAATTTCACTTTTGCACTACAACCCCTTTAAATAATTCTTTAAAAAAATTACCAAGTATTTGGAGATGACAGTAGATGCATATAATTCATTTTTATGCAAAAACCCATGAATGTTCTTCGCAAAAATTGAGCAAAACATCCTCTTTTGCTCTCTGGACCAGATTGGCCTTTTCTAATGCAACTCCATTTTGTAGTGCTTTGTTACGCATGATTCTCTTGCCTACTTATAGTCCTCCCTACCAAACCCTTAAGTCCTGAAGAGTGGCCCCATGGGAGCATTTTTGGTCCATAAAATGATAGCCTTTAGTTTCGGCCCAAAATTGGTTTTCTCAAATTTTTGCACTAACAAGTTTCTGGTCTTGACTAACTAACCTTGCGACCTTCTTTATCATCTAAAGAGACTAGGATCTGGAGATTTTGGCCACCCCAAGAATTGCCTAGATGCCTCTAGCATTCTGTTGAACAACTTGTGTGCATGGCCAGTTTTGGCATGGTTTTTAGTTAGCATTGTACACTTGATCCTCTAACCTAACTAACTTGTCCACTAAGCTCCTAGCTAACCCTAACCCAGGCCTGTTAACTACCAACATCACCTGAGCTCTCTAACACGTGCTGGCATTTCGTCAAGCACCTGCCATGCGTGCACCGGGCGCAGCCAGAGCGCGCGTTTTACACGTGCGTGTGCCCGAGCTGCCGCGTCCAAGGTTGACCCCTCCCGCGAGCTCGTTCTGATCCGCTGGTGTAGCCGTGTCTCACCCCACTCGACCGTACCCTCGCTCCCTGCAGCGTCGCCACAGCAAGCTTCTTGGCGGCACGCCTGCGGCCGCGTCCGCTCCTGCCATGGACGACGCCGCCCAAGCCTCCTCCGTTCGCCAGCTGCCCTCGTGAGTAGGCCATCCTCATCCGCTCGCCCTCCCAAACCCCGCTAGCCTCCACCACATCGCCCTGCCAGCAACAGAATGGCGGTTCACCGGCGATCTTATCCGTAGCCATGGGACCGACGTTGCCGCCTATATATAGGCCCTTCTCTGACACCCCTCAGCCTCGAGCAATGCCCCAATCCTCTCTTAGAGCTTCCCCAAGCCATTGATTGACCGAAAGATGCCATCTCCTTCGCCTCCGACCGAGACGCTCACCGTCACCCTTCTATTTATTCCGACGCCACCAGAGCCCCTCCCTCTACTCTATCACCACCATTAGCTCCATCATGACCCCGAGGACCCTTTCCACCATTCAATTTTGCCCGGGAGTCGAGGTGTGCATGGCTCCATTCCCTCCCGAAGCTCCCCTCCGCCATGGAGGAAGGGCTACTCGCCCTCGAGCTCCGCCACTCCCCTAACCTCCTCCAATGGATGCGACATCTCCTCCCGAGCACGTGAATACCCGAAGCGCATCGTTTGGTGCCCCCTGTCGCCGGCAATCATCATCGGAACCCGCCCCTGCTCTGTGTCCAGGCGCGCGAGAGGAGGAAGAGAAACCCGACAAGCGGGCCTCGCACGTCAGTGACTAGGCCAGACCCCAACGGTTCTAAGTGAAGGCGCCCTCCACTGAGTACGTCTTCCCTGCTAATATGTATTCGAGTCTGAACCGTTTTCCTTTTTTCAGATTTTATAAAAAAACAGAGTTGACCAAAATTTTGACTGGCTATATCTTTTAAAATAAAACTCCAAATGAGTTGATTCTTTTTCCTACCTTTCTCAAATTTTGTCTATTTTATTTTCAGGTTTATTTGAAAAAAATTCAGACAACTTTTTTGTACTGTTTTGAAACTATGTATTAATTCAATTTTTTTTAAATATGATTTTTTGAGAAAGAAGAAAAACTTTCAAAAGTTTTGGGAATGCACCCTGCCTCCCCACAACTTGAAGGCAAGCATTCTGAACCTTGGCATAACATTTTTGTGGGTTATTTGATGCGGTTACAACACCACCTTGATACGGAGAACTCGTTATGTTATGTGGTGATATGATCATATGCATGAGTGCATATTTGTCACAGCCCCAGATCAGCCCTTGTTTGTTTTCGCTTTAGCATCCATGCACCATGTTTAAATTTTATGAAACTTGAAATGGGGATTGCCTAAACCCTAGCATTAAAGGAATTCAGATAGGTTCAACCAAAAATATTTTTCAGTGAATTCAAATGGCTTTAGAAAATGTTCATCATTTCTGGAAAAATGCTTTAAACCAGAACCAGAGGTGTTGCACATTTTTCATGTCACATTTGGTCACTGGATTAATTCATAAGTATTTGAATTTGGACATTTAAATTTTATAATATTTTTTAAATGTCCAAATAATCCTGAAAGTACTTGGGGGCTATTGGAAATAATCCAAATAGTGCCCACAATTTTTGTCGGGATTTTATAAAATGAGTTAGTATTTTTTTACTAATTCAAAACAGAGTAATAAAAATAGAAAACTAAAACAAATAAAAGAGAGAGAGAGAAGGACTTACCTGACGCTTACCTGAGGCCCACTCACCTGGTGGCCCAGCAGAATCAGCCTAGCCCACCAGGGGCGCCTTGGTCTTCTTCCACCTCTGCCAGTAGGCAGAGGCGTGTCGACGCCAGCGTGCCCGAAGCCTCCACCTCCTCCCTTCCAGCCTGCCTGGCTCCTCCTCGACGCCCCGGTGACGCCACGTGCCTCCCCGACCCCCTCTCACTTCTCCCTCGCTCTCTGGACCTCCCTCCCCCTCGCTCCTCTGTTCCCCCCCCATGACCGAGCATGCCCGCCGCCGCCGCTCGCTGCTGCCATGGCCACAGCCACTGCCCCGCCTTGCCGTTGCGCCCAGAGGCTCCGCCTCGACCCCCTCTTCCTCTCCACC